>NC_069501.1:109133839-109383839 GCF_027579735.1 Bombina bombina | reverse complement strand
TAGAAATGACTTGTCTATTGAGTTATGAAATAATCAGTGTACCAGCCGTTGAAAAAAAGGGGGGTTACCTTGATTTGGTTAGATGCACTCGTTTTGAGGATCAGCTAGGTTAAAAGGTAGAAGGACCATCTGTACCCTGAAACTCATGTTAGAGTTACAAATAAAATTACGGGGTTGTAAGGGGGGGTCAAGGGGATAGGGGTTAGTAGATGTGCCATTGCTTATCACCTAATACTACGCCGGGTTTGTGTTTAAATATTCTTCCCATAAAAAAGTGATAGAGTGGTAATCGTCAAGTCGGTTTTTATGTCCGTAGTGATATTATTCTAACTGTAAGTGATGTGTTACTGTTTCTTTCCAAGTCTTGATTGTGGGAAGGTCTATCTTTTTCCAATTTAGCGGTATTAATTTTTTTGCGGAATTGATCATTAGGGTTAATAATGCTAGCCTGAACTTGCATTTGATGTTTGGAAAATGGTTGAACAGATATGTCCAGAGTGTGTATGGTAGTGGGACTGTTATTATTGATTCGATTTCTATTTTGATTGATTCCCAATATTTCCCCACTATTGGGCATTGCCACCATATGTGGAACATGGTGCCCATTTCTTCACAACCTCTCCAGCATGTTGCTGGGGCGGTAGGAAAAAGTCGGTATAGTCTCATAGGGGTGTAGTACCATCTACACAACAATTTCATATTCATTTCTAATGTGGATATAGAGGACGAGGATCTGCTCATATGCATGAAGATATCTAGCCATGTTTTTGGAGTTAGAGTTTCCCTCACTTCTGCTTCCCATTTTGCAACATAGGAGGGCAAAGTATTTAAATATGTAGTAGTAATCTGTTTATAAGTAAGCGAGAGAATACCTTTGCTGGGGTGTTCTGTTCTACACAAAGTTTCAAAAGGGGTAAGGGTACGCGTGAAATGGGTCTTGAAAGGGTGTGTTAGCCAGTTCGAGAATATATCTCCACAACTAGAGGTAACATCTGCCTGAGTTTTAACTTTCCCATCTTGGAAAAAGATGTATGTAGGTAGGGTCTCTTGAATTCCTGCACTATCAGTGTCATGTGGTTTGAATTGCACTGGGCAGGATGAGTTTCCCACAAGTGGAGTGAGAGGTGAATATGTTGTAGATATATGCTTATGCTTTGTTATAATCTTATCCCACATTTTATAAGTTTCTCTTGTGGAGGTAGGAGTTGTGCGCTGTAAGGTTCTCTTATTGGCTGGAAGCCAACATTGACCACTAAGTGTAGTGTCATTAGTTAAGTGGTGTTCCAATAGAACCCATTCTTTATTGGGAGCGTGTTTGCACCAGTCTACTATTCTAGTTAAAAAAGTCGCTTGTCTATACTGTTGCAGATTCGGGGCACCTAGACCTCCTAGTTTTTTAGGGCGGTATATTGTGGCTGTCGCGATGCGTGGTCTCTTATGGGACCAGATAAAAGAGTTTAATGTTTTTTGAAGCTGGAATGTCATGCGGTCGGGGAGGGGTATCGGTAAGGTTTGCATAAGATACAATATTTTGGGCAGGATTATCATTTTAATCGCGTTTAGTTTACCTAACCAGGAGAGAAATGTATTATTCCAGTCCCTGAGTAGGGAGTCAATTTGTAATGAGAGCGTTTTATAATTTAATGTTAGTATTTCTTGGGTGAATGGGGAAATATGCACTCCTAGGTATTTGATTGCTTTCTCCTGGTTTCTGAAGTCAAATTGTTGGTGTATGCTTTGTATAGTCCTGGGTGAAAGGTGTACGCTTAATAGTTCCGACTTTGCGACGTTTACTTTAAAATTTGAATAAAGTCCGTAAATGTGTAGTATTTGCATGAACGTGGGGATGGATGATTCAGGATTAGTGAGGGTAATTAATATGTCATCCGCATAAAGTGTTATTTTATATTCCGTGTTGCCTATTTTATGGCCTGTAATGGCTGTATGATTTCTGACATAGGAAGCTAGTATTTCCATCGATAGAGCAAAGAGCAAAGAGGAGAGCGGGCAACCCTGTCTGGTTCCATTTGAGATTTGAAAAGTGTCCGAGATAGCATCGTTTAATTTAATTCTAGCCTGTGGGGTGTTATATAGTGCAAATATCTTCCCTATTAAGTCTTGATCAAATCCAAACCTAAGGAGAGTTTGTCTCAGAAAAAGCCTATCTAACCTATCAAAGGCCTTCTCCGCATCCATAGATATGAATGCGGAGGGAACCTTCCAATGATATGCATATTCCATAAGGGTTAATATTTTGGATGTATTATCCCTGGTCTCTCGAGTGGGTATAAAACCTGCCTGATTCATGTGGACAATAGAGGGAAAAAACCTATTGATTCGGGTTGCAAGGATCTTCGCATATAATTTGACATCTACATTAAGTAGAGCGATCGGCCTAAAGTTTGATGGTGTGTTAGGAGGTTTGCCTGGTTTAGATAGTATAGTAATATGAGCTTCCAGCATT
Organism: Bombina bombina; assembly: GCF_027579735.1. Classification (NCBI taxonomy): domain Eukaryota; kingdom Metazoa; phylum Chordata; class Amphibia; order Anura; family Bombinatoridae; genus Bombina; species Bombina bombina. The sequence goes on along the minus strand of NC_069501.1, from coordinate 109,381,375 downwards.
GATGGAGGAAATGGATTGGTTTCAGAGACCTCATTGAAAAGGAAGGTAAGGTGTGGAGATAGAAGGGCAGAGAAAGTTTTGTAGTATCTAGCTGAGAGGCCATCAGGTCCTGGGCTTTTCCCATTAGGTAAAAAGGTTATAGCTGACTGTAGCTCTTGCAGTGAAATTGATTGTTTTAGATCTTTTAATTGCTCTTGTGTGATTGTTGGGACTTTGCAAGCTACAATATAGGAAGAAAGGTTTTGAATATGAGCCTCAGGGGGAGGTGCTTTTGTTATATTATAAAGGTCAGTATAATACTCATGAAAAGTGCGTAGTATTATCTTGTGTTGTGACTGCAGGTGATTTGTGATGTGGGCGTTGTATTTCATAGATATATGATTTGAACCTTTTTTTTTTTTTAATGCGCGAGCCAAAAGTTTACCTGCTCTATTGCTTTCATAATAGAATAAGCTATTTGTCTTTCTGCATAGTGTCTGATATTCTATGTCTAAGAAATTGTCTAGCGCCGCTCGTGCTGATTGATATTCTTGTGCTATAACAGTATCAGTTGGGTCCAGTTTTAATTTATGATCTAATCGTAAAAGGGTTTCAGAGAGATCTTTATACTGCTGGCGTGTATGGCGCTGAACTTGGGCTTTCAATTGTATTAGTTCCCTCCGAATGACACATTTATGCGCTTCCCAAATCTTAAAGTGGTCTTCTATAGAATTAGTGTTAATTGTGAAGTATTCAGATATAAGGGAGGCAAGTTTGGTGACGTGAATAGGGTCACTCAGGAGGGTTTCATCTAATTTCCATATATATGGCTCTGTTGGAATTTCTGGCCACGAGAATTTTAATTTGACCGCTGAATGATCAGACCAAGATGTCTGCTATACGTTTTGTTCGGGTGTGAGAAGAATGTGTAGTCCTTTTTATCAGTATGTATTAGACGCCATGTGTCATATAGGGTAAGATCTTTTAGATTTTTCCACAAATATGTGGTAATTTTCTTTGAGACCGAAACATTGGGATTGGAACTATCCTTTATTGGCTGAAGAGGGAGATTGAAATCTCCAGCCAGAAACACCGGACCAGTTGCTAAATCCAGTATTTTCTTGAATATAGTTTGGAAAAAAGGCAACTGTCTGGCGTTTGGTTCACTAATGTTATAGGACGTCCGTACAACTGTCCTGTCAGTCCTAGAAATCTACCGTCCTGGTCTCTGTCTATACGTGTCACAGAAAAAGGTAGGTCCTTTTAAATTAATATACTAACTCCTGCTTTCTTGTTGGGCCCTGAGCTATGAAAAACTAAGTTATATGTTTTCCCAAAATATTTTGGTTCTTTTTTTAATTGAAAGTGCGTCTCTTGCAAAAACACTATATCTACTTGTCTCTTGACTAGATCCGAAAGGGCTTTAGAACGTTTAGATGGTGAATTTAACCCCTTGGCATTTTGTGTTAAAAGGGTCAGATGATGTTTAGTGTTACCTTTAAATTGTGTCATATCTACCTACTTGTGGCGCAGAGATTATCAGGAGTGCAGCATGGTACCTGGTACAAAGTATGAGAAATATCACTGAGTGAAATCCATTTCCTAAAAGATAGAGAACATCAGTACAAATACAATAAACAATATTAACAATGAACACATAAAAAGATAAACTAAAAGGGTATTTTGGGTTAGGATTCGGGTCTCTCGTCCTAATATAGGGCATACTGAGAGTGTTTAATGGGGGTACGAACTATGAGCCCTGTTAACATTTCTATAAAAATATCACACAGTCTGGTAGTTAGGCAAGATAGATGGAGCATTCTAGCATATCTATAACTACCTGTTTTTAAGGGGGGTGGAGGGGTAGTGCGGTAATATAGCATCATGGAAAATTATGAGCATTATAGCATTTTCTAAAAAAGGGGATTTTCCTCCACGTAGCTGCCATACTTCTATCATGGTGGAGACGGGTTTGTGGGACCCTATATGTAGTAGCTGACTAATAGCAAACTTAAGATAAATTAAGCAAACTTTAAATATTCAAAACAAACATGGATATTCAAAACAAACTCAGATAAATCACTTGCAGCTATGTTGCAACCCCAGCCTGTGGGAATGAAAGTCCATTTCTCTTAAAATAGGTTAGCGAGATTGTCTCAAGTGGATGAGCCGGACTTGGTTGGTGAGGCTGTCGCAGCTTTGCCCTTCTTTGTGACAACCATATGCCAGCTAGATATCACCTCACTTGGTCGTTTATTGGGAGGTTGCGAAGAGCTATTCACAGCCAGAGGCTCAACGGGGTCAAGTCCCAAGGATGAACAGAAGTCTGGAATGTTCTCCGGGGATCTGCAGATTAATCTAGTGTTGTTCCTAAGGACCCATATTTGTGCTGGAAATCCCCATCTGTATGGAATCTTTTTGTTTCGGAGCAGCTTTGTTAGTTGCGAAAATTCCTTTCTTCTTTGCAAGGTCTCGTATGATAAGTCCTGATAAAACTGGAGTAAAGTTCCTCTGAATCTTATCAGCTGGTTCTTGCGGGACTGATTTAATATAATTTCTTTGTCTAAGAAATTTTTGAATCTAATAATGATGTCCCTTGGTGGGGCTGTATCAGGGGGTTTAGGGCGCAGGGCGCGGTGTGCTCTCACCCATTGTATGTCTGTTGTGTGGGATGTCTCTTTCACATGCTGGAACAGGGCTGGCAGATAGACCGGGAAGTCTCATGGCAATACATCTTCAGGAACTCCCCTGATTCTTAGATTCTTCCGCCTACTGCGGGTTTTCCAAATCTTCCAGCTTTTCTTGGAGACCTTGAATAATTTCTTGTTGTGTTGAAACTTGTTCAGTTAAAGTGCTAACATCTCCCTTGAGCTGTTCATGGTTGGTTTCCAGGGATTCCATCTGAAACCCTAGAGTGTGGATGTCTTGTGACAGCACTGCCATTTCCTCCCTTATACACATTCGAACTATGTCCGCTATGTCTTGTTTAGCTGGTAAATTATTCAGTAGAGATGCTGAAAGCTGTGTTTTTGGGAGTGGGGCAGATATTATGTTTATATCTGCCCCAGCTGTCTGGTATAGTACAGGAGATTCCAGTGAGTTAATGCGGGCCGCGTGGTAATACACATACTCTCACCTCTCGTTCTTGTCGAGCAGTAGTACCCGGTTTCCAGAGTGGCTAAGAGCAGAGGTGCAAGCTGGTCCACCGTGTCACTTGCCTTAGTGAGATCGCCGATGGCTGTGCCTTATCCGATGGTCTGAATTTGCTGGTGCAGACTTTGCCTCGGCGATGGTAGGTCCGTAGCACTTCCGGTTTAGGCAATGACGCAGCTTGTTAAGGAGCATTAAAAAGATATCAATAAATGAGCAATCGCTGCTCACATTGCAGGCTAAGAGGGTTCAGTCATGGCAGCAGGGGTTCACACGGCCATAGTGATCTTCCATTATTAGAAATAAGAGCATTATACCAGATTTCAGCTCTTAATACAGGGCTCAGTTCACGGAGCTCCGGATTTACACTGCTCTCATGGCAGCTTCCGGCTCCGCCCCCCACTATTTGCTTTTAATAAAAAAAAAATACTGCTTAACTGCTCCCTTTAAGAGGCTCATAAAAGAGAGCAAGATTGTGCTACACAGCACACACAAAATCAGCTGCAGAACTAATTTTATAAAAATTATTTTATAAAACTTACTGCATAAGCCAAAGCTAAATATTAACAACCCTAAAAAAAGTAAAAACTTATATACTGCATAAAAAAGGCAATAACAAGTACCTAATACTACGTAAGCAGCATTATAATAAACCTTTTCAAATAAAAAATATATACTGCATAAAAAAGGCAATAAAGAGTGCCTAATACTACATAAGCAGCATTATAATAAACCTTTTTTTTAAAAAAAAAACACATATATACAGCATAAAAAACATAATTTATGCTTACCTGATAAATTTATTTCTCTTGTAGTGTATCCAGTCCACGGATCATCCATTACTTGTGGGATATTCTCCTTCCCAATAGGAAGTTGCAAGAGGATCACCCACAGCAGAGCTGCTATATAGCTCCTCCCCTCACTGCCATATCCAGTCATTCGACTGAAACAAGACGAGAAAGGAGAAACCATAGGGTGCAGTGGTGACTGTAGTTTAATTAAATTTTAGACCTGCCTGAAAAGGACAGGGCGGGCCGTGGACTGGATACACTACAAGAGAAATAAATTTATCAGGTAAGCATAAATTATGTTTTCTCTTGTTAAGTGTATCCAGTCCACGGATCATCCATTACTTGTGGGATACCAATACCAAAGCTAAAGTACACGGATGATGGGAGGGACAAGGCAGGAACTTAAACGGAAGGAACCACTGCCGGTAGAACCTTTCTCCCAAAAACAGCCTCTGAAGAAGCAAAAGTATCAAATTTGTAAAATTTGTAAAAAGTATGAAGGGAAGACCAAGTTGCAGCCTTGCAAATCTGTTCAACAGAGGCCTCATTTTTAAAGGCCCAGGTGGAAGCCACAGCTCTAGTAGAATGAGCTGTAATCCTTTCAGGAGGCTGCTGTCCAGCAGTCTCATAGGCTAAACGGATTATATTCCGAAGCCAAAAAGAAAGAGAGGTTGCCGAGGCCTTCTGACCTCTCCTCTGTCCAGAGTAAACAACAAACAGGTTAGATGTTTGGCGAAAATCTTTAGTAGCCTGTAAGTAAAACTTCAAGGCACGGACTACGTCTAGCTTATGCAAAAGACGTTCCTTCTTTGAAGAAGGATTAGGACATAATGATGGAACAACAATCTCTTGATTGATATTCTTGTTAGAAACCACCTTAGGTAAAAACCCAGGTTTTGCACGCAGAACAACTTTATCTGAATGAAAGATCAGATAAGGAGAATCACAATGTAAGGCAGATAACTCCGAGACTCTTCGAGCCGAGGAAATAGCCATCAGAAAAAGAACTTTCCATGAAAGAAGTTTGATATCAATAGAATGAAGAACTTTAAGAACCAAGTTTAAGCTCCATGGAGGAGCAACAGGTTTAAACACAGGCTTAATTCTAACTAAAGCCTGACAAAATGCCTGAACATCTGGAACTTCTGCCAGACGCTTGTGTAAAAGAATAGACAGAGCAGAAATCTGTCCCTTTAAAGAACTAGCTGATAATCCTTTGTCCAAACCCTCTTGGAGGAAGGATAATATCCTAGGAATCCTAACCCTACTCCATGAGTAATTCTTGTATTCACACCAATGAAGATATTTACGCCATATCTTGTGGTAAATTTTCCTGGTGACAGGCTTTCGTGCCTGTATTAAGGTGTCAATTACTGACTCGGAGAAGCCACCCTTTGATAGGATCAAGCATTCAATCTCCATGCAGTCAGTCTCAGAGAAAGTAGATTCGGATGATTGAAAGGACCTTGTATTAGAAGGTCTTGTCTCAGAGGCAGAGTCCATGGTGGACAGGACGACATGTCCACTAGGTCTGCATACCAGGTCCTGAGTGGCCACGCAGGCGCTATCAATATCACTGATGCTCTTTCCCGTTTGATTTTGGCAATCAGACGAGGGAGCATAGGAAACGGTGGAAACGCATAAGGCGCTGCTAGAGCATCTATCAGTGCCGCTTCTGGGTCCCTGGACCTGGATCCGTAACAAGGAAGCTTGGCGTTCTGGCGAGACGCCATGAGATCCAATTCTGGTTTGCCCCAATGGAGAACCAATTGAGCAAACACCTCCGGATGGAGTTCCCATTCCCCCGGATGAAAAGTCTGACGACTTAGAAAATCCACCTCCCAGTTCACTACACCTGGGATATGGATCGCTGACAGGTGGCAAGAGTGAGTCTCTGCTCAGCGAATTATCTTGGAGACTTCTGACATCGCTAGGGAACTCCTGGTTCCCCCTTGATGGTTGATGTAAGCCACAGTCGTGATGTTGTCCGACTGAAATCTGATGAACCTCAGTGTTGCTAGCTGAGGCCAAGCCAGAAGAGCATTGAATATTGCTCTTAACTCCAGAATATTTATTGGGAGGAGTTTCTCCTCCTGAGTCCATGAACCCTGAGCCTTCAGGGAGTTCCAGACTGCACCCCAACCTAGAAGGCTGGCATCTGTTGTTACAATTGTCCAATCTGGTCTGCAAAAGGTCATACCCTTGGACAGATGGGCCCGAGATAACCACCAGAGAAGAGAATCTCTGGTTTCCTGATCCAGATTTAGTAGAGGGGACAAATCTGTGTAATCCCCATTCCACTGACTGAGCATGCATAATTGCAGTGGTCTGAGATGCAGGCGCGCGAATGGCACTATGTCCATCGCCGCTACCATTAAGCCGATTACTTCCATGCACTGAGCCACCGTGGGGCGCGGAATGGAGTGAGGAACACGGCAAGCATTTAGAAGTTTTGATAACCTAGACTCCGTCAGGTAAATTTTCATTTCTACAGAATCTATTAGAGTCCCTAGGAAGGAAACCCTCGTGAGAGGAGATAGAGAACTCTTTTCTTTGTTCACTTTCCACCCATGCAACCTCAGGAATGCCAGAACTATCTCTGTATGAGATTTGGCAATTTGAAAGCTTGACGCCTGTATCAGGATATCGTCCAGGTAAGGAGCCACCGCTATGCCTCGCGGTCTTAGGACTGCCAGAAGAGAGCACAGAACCTTTGTAAAAATTCTTGGGGCTGTAGCCAACCCAAATGGAAGAGCTACAAATTGGTAATGCCTGTCTAGAAAGGCAAACCTCAGGAACTGATGATGATTCTTGTGAATCGTAATGTGAAGGTAGGCATCCTTTAAGTCCACTGTGGTCATGTACTGACCCTCTTGGATCATGGGTAAAATGGTTCGAATAGTTTCCATCTTGAATGACGGAACTCTGAGGAATTTGTTTAGGATCTTTAAATCCAAAATTGGTCTGAAGCTTCCCTCTTTTTTGGGAACCACAAACAGATTTGAATAAAACCCCCTGTCCTTGTTCCGTCCGCGGAACTGGATGGATCACTCCCATTACAAGGAGATCTTGTACGCAGCTTAGGAATGCCTCTTTCTTTATCTGGTTTGCAGATCATCTTGAAAGGTAAAATCTCCCTTGTGGAGGAGAAGCTTTGAAGTCCAGAAGATATCCCTGAGATATGATCTCCAACGCCCAGGGATCCTGAACATCTCTTGCCCACGCCTGGGCGAAGAGAGAGAGTCTGCCCCCTACTAGATCCGTTGTCGGATAGGGGGCCGCTCCTTCATGCTGTCTTAGAATCAGCAGCAGGCTTTCTGGCCTGCTTGCCCTTGTTCCAGGACTGGTTAGGTTTCCAGGCCTGCTTGGATTGAGCAAAAGTTCCCTCTTGTTTTGAAGCAGAGGAAGTTGATGCTGCACCTGCCTTGAAATTTCGAAAGGCACAAAAATAAAACTGTTTGGCCTTTGATTTGGCCCTGTCCTGAAGAAGGGTATGACCCTAACCTCCAGTAATGTCAGCAATAATTTCTTTCAAACTAGGCCCGAATAAGGTCTGCCCCTTGAAAGGAATGTTGAGTAATTTAGACTTTGAAGTCACATCAGCTGACCAGGATTTGAGCCATAGCGCCCTACGCGCCTGGATGGCGAATCCGGAATTCTTAGCCGTTAGTTTAGTCAAATGAACAATGGCATCAGAAACAAATGAGTTAGCTAGCTTAAGAGTTCTAAGCGTGTCAACAATTTCAGTCAATGGAGCTGTATGTTGGCCTCTTCCATGGCCTCAAACCAGAATGCCGCCGCAGCAGTGACAGGCGCAATGCATGCAAGGGGCTGTAAAATAAAACCTTGTTGAATAAACATTTTCTTAAGGTAACCCTCTAATTTTTTATCCATTGGATCTGAAAAAGCACAACTGTCCTCAACCGGGATAGTGGTACGCTTTGCTAAAGTAGAAACTGCTCCCTCCACCTTAGGGACTGTCTGCCATAAGTCCCGTGTAGTGGCATCTATTGGAAACATTTTTCTAAATATAGGAGGCGGGGAAAAGGGCACACCGGGCCTATCCCACTCCTTACTAATAATTTCTGTAAGCCTTTTAGGTATTGGAAAAACATCAGTACTCACCGGCACTGCATAGTATTTATCCAGCCTACACAATTTCTCTGGCACTGCAATTGTGTCACAGTCATTCAGAGCAGCTAATACCTGCCCAAGCAATACACAGAGGTTCTCAAGCTTAAATTTAAAATTAGAAATCTCTGAATCAGGTCTCCCCGATTCAGAGACGTCACCCACAGACTGAAGCTCTCCGTCCTCAGGTTCTGCTTATTGTGACGCAGTATCAGACATGGCTCTTACAGCATCTACGCGCTCTGTATCTCGTCTAACCACAGAGCTATCGTGCTTGCCTCTCAATTCAGGCAATCTGGATAATACCTCTGACAGGGTATTATTCATGATTGCAGCCATGTCCTGCTAAGTAATCGCTATGGGCGTCCCTGATGTACTTGGCGCCATATTAGCGTGCGTCCCTTGAGCGGGAGGCGAAGGGTCCGACACGTGGGGAGAGTTAGTCGGCATAACTTCCCCCTCGACAGACCCCTCTGGTGACAATTCTTTAATAGATAAAGACTGATCTTTACTGTTTAAGGTGAAATCAATACATTTAGTACACATTCTCCTATGGGGCTCCACCATGGCTTTTAAACATAATGAACAAGTATTCTCTGTTTCAGACATGTTTGTACAGACTAGCAATGAGACTAGCAAGCTTGGAAAACACTTTAAAGCAAGTTAATAAGCAATATAAAAAACGTTACTGTGCCTTTAAGAGAAACAAATTTTGAGAAAATTTGAAATAACAGTGAAAAAAGGGAGTTACACTAACAAAATTTTTACAGTGTATGTACCAAGTCAGCAGAGCATTGCACCCACTTGCAAATGGATGTTTTTTTTTTAACACAGTCACAACAACTGCCACAGTCTTCTACTGTGATTGTTACCATCCTCAAACACGACTTTGAAGCCTTTTGAGCCCTTCAGAGATGTCCTGTATCATGCAGAGGGAAGCTGAATGTCTCTGTCAGTATTTTTATCTGCACAGAAAAGCACTAAAATAGGCCCTTCCCACTCATATTGCAACAGTGTAAAGCCTCAGGAAACTGTTTCTAGGCAAAAATCAAACCAGCCATGTGGAAAAAAACTAGGCCCCAATAAGTTTTGTCACCAAACATATATAAAAACGATTAAAAATGCCAGCAAACGTTTTATATTACACTTTTATAAGAGTATGTATCTCTATTAATAAGCCTGATACCAGTCGCTATCACTGCATTTAAGGCTTTACTTACATTAATCCGGTATCAGCAGCATTTTCTAGCAAATTCCATCCCTAGAAAAATATTAACTGCACATACCTTATTGCAGGAAAACCTGCACGCCATTCCCCTCTGAAGTTACCTCACTCCTCAGAATATGTGAGAACAGCCATGGATCTTAGTTACTTCTGCTAAGATCATAGAAAATGCAGGCAGATTCTTCTTCTAAATACTGCCTGAGATAAACAGTACACTCCGGTACCATTTAAAAATAACAAACTTTTGATTGAAGTTAAAAAACTAACTATAATACACCACTCTCCTCTTACTACGTCCATCTTTGTTGAGAGTTGCAAGAGAATGACTGGATATGGCAGTGAGGAAAGGAGCTATATAGCAGCTCTGCTGTGGGTGATCCTCTTGCAATTTCCTGTTGGGAAGGAGAATATCCCACAAGTAATGGATGATCCGTGGACTGGATACACTTAACAAGAGAAAAGGCAATAAAGAGTGCCTAATACTACATAAGCAGCATTATAATAAACCTTTAAAAAAAACAAAAAACATATATACTGCATAAAAAAGGCAATAAAGAGTGCCTAATACTACATAAGCAGCATTATAAGAAACCTTTTAAAAAAAAAACATATATACAGCATAAAAAAGGCAATAGAGTGCCTAATACTAATAAAGCTTAAAAAAACATATATACTGCATAAAAACAAAATAAAGAGTGTCTAAAATAAAATAAAGAGTGCATAAAACAAAATAAAGAGTGTCTAAAACAAAGTAAAAAGTGCCAAAGACTGCCTAAAACAAAATAAAGACTGCATAAAACTTTCTAAAACAAAATAACGAGTGCCTAAGACTGCATAAAAAAAATTAAGACTGCCAAAAACAAAGTAAAAATTGTCTAAAACAAAGTAAAGAGTGCCTAAGACTTTGTAAAACAAAATAAAGAATGTCTAAAACAAAAATAAAGTGTGCCTAACACTGCCTAATACAAAATAAAGACTATCTAAAAAAATAAAGACTGCCTATATAACAAAAAAAAATAACAAATAAAGAGAGTGCCTAAAAAAAATAAAATGGTAAATAAAGAGACTGCCTAAAACAAATAAAGAGACTGCCTAAACATATAAATAGATTGCCTAAAACAAATAAAAGGGCAAATAAAAAGACTGCCTAGGGAAAATAAAGAAACTGCATACACAAACAAATAAATAGACCGTGGTACACACAAAAATAAGGTAGAGACAAAAAAAAAATATATTCAAAAAAAATAGACACAAATTATAAAGAGACTACGAGTGACAAAAAAAATTGTGAGACAAACAGGCTGCAAAACAAAAGTAGATAAAAAGTAAAAAACTGCAGAATGCCTCCTAAGAGAATTTTAACACAGGAAGATGCAGAAAACGTTAAACGCAGAAGAAAAGAAACTCAACGTATACGTCGGACGCATATGACTGAACAACAAAGGGTAACTCTATGTAAGAAGGATTCTGCTCAGGAAAAAGCTCTCCAACAGGACATGCCCGTAGAAAAAATAATACAGATGCTGAAATAGCTCTTGAAAGTATTTAATGAAGACAATGTCCAGATGCACACATGTGGTCAACTTAATGTTTTTTGCAAATTTTGCATGGCGAAGCATTTTACAGAAGAACAACCAAGCGATAAGCTTTTTTAATAAATGCTGCAATAAAGGCAAAATAACATTACCTAATATACAAATTTCACCACTGATCCAACGACTAATGACTGGACATCACACACATTCAAAGAATTTTATGCAAAATATCCGTTCTATAAATAGTGCATTGGCATTTGCATCAATGGGAGCAAACATTGCACCACCTCCAGGATATGGACCATACTGTTTTAGAATAAATGGGCAAATTTATCACCGATCTGGTGCTTTGCATCCAGAAAATGATGATCAACGCAAATTTGCACAACTCTACATTTTGAGTCCTGAGGAAGCTGTGGACCAACGAGCTGCACTAAAAGAAAATTCAGGATGTCACATTGAACTTTTGAGGGAGTTAAGTTCATATATGTCTCGGTATAACCCTTTCGCAAAAGCATGTAAAATGCTCTATGAGGTAGAGCAAGAATGCATCCATGAAGCATATTTAAATGGAGTTCAAACTTCTAAAGTTTCAATGGTAATTCTGCAGGACAGAACATCAGATTGCCAAAGATATAACGTACAAAGAGTTAATGAGGTGGCTGTTATTTTCCAAAATTCTGATGGTGAACCTCCTCTTGAACGTGACCTTCTTATTCATTGCCACTCTACAGATCAAAGAAAAAAAACAGAAAGAATAAGTGTCTTAGATCCTAATCTTGAACCATTGCTGTATCCTTTGTTGTTTCCATATGGGGACCAAAGTTGGGGTTCCAACATTGCTCTTAACTACAGGCCAACATCAATTAGTGATGTACAAAGAAGAGTAACCACCAATCCAAGGATAAGAGTTAGTCAAATGAAATACTACTCTTACAGAATTTCAATTCGGGATCAATTTAATCCTTTCCTTAGTGCTGGCAAGTTGACGCAGCAGTACTTTGTTGATGCTTATGTCAAGACTGAGGCCAACAGACTCAACTATATCCGTCAAAATCAATCAAACCTTCGCATTGAAAAATATACAGGATTAATGGATTACATTCAAAGTGAAGCTGCTGCACAGGGCCTGATGCCTGGAAAAGCAGTTATTTTGCTATCATCTTTTCAGGGAAGTCCACGAAATATGGCCCAAAACTACAATGATGCTATGGCCATTGTTAGAAAATATGGAAAACCGGATTACTTCATCACCATGACCTGCAACCCTAAATGGCCTGAGATACTTGATAACCTATTAGAAGGTCAAGCAGTGGAGTTCAGACCAGATTTGGTAGCAAGAGTTTTCAATCTCAAACTAAATTCTCTTTTGCATGATATCTTGAACAAACATGTTCTTGGAAGTCCTTGCGCAAAAGTGCATGTTATAGAGTTTCAAAAAAGAGGACTACCACATGCTCATATCCTTTTAATATTGAAAGCCGAAGACAAGCCAAATGATGCTGAAACCATTGACACTTTTATATCAGCTGAAATTCCTGATGAACATATTTATCCCAGACTACATGCTATTGTAATAAAGCATATGATACACGGTCCATGTGGAGAACATAATTTAAATTCTCCATGCATGGTTGATGGTAATTGCAGCAAAAAATTTCCAAAAAAATTTCAAGAACAAACTTTAATTAATGTTGATGGATATCCTCGATATCAGAGACGAAAAAATGAGACCACAGTAATTGTCAAAGGGAAAAAAATTGACAACTCTTGGGTAGTTCCATATAGCCCATACTTCTGCTTGAAATACAACTGCCATATAAATGTAGAGAGTTGTGTTTCTGTTAAAAGTGTTAAATATCTCTTCAAATATGTATATAAAGGTTACGATTGCGCAAATATTTCCATTAAGGAACATAATACACTACAGCATGATGAAATTCAAAAATTTTTGGACTCAAGATATGTCAGTGCTCCTGAAGCTGTTTGGAGGTTGTATGGTTTTTTTGATGCACCATCAAACACATACAATAATAAGACTTCAAGTTCATCTTCCAGGCGAACAAGATGTTTATTTCCATAATGATAACATACAATTAGCTGCAGAAAAGGCACAAGACAGGGATACCACTTTGACAGCATACTTTAAGTTGAATGATGATACTCATGCTGCACGGGAATTTTTTTACTCTGACATTCCTCAACATTATGTATTTGATGTAAAAACCCGTAAGTGGAATCCAAGACAAAGAGGAGCAGATACAACAATTGGCCGATTGTATAATGTAAATATTTCATCAGATTTGGAGAGATTTTGTTTGAGGTTACTGCTCTTGCACTTAAAAGGAGCAAAATCCTTTAAGGACTTACGCACTGTTAATGGACAAGTTTGTTACACATTCAAAGAAGCTGCCCAAAAGCTTTCACTTTTAGATGACGACGCTACATGGGATCTTACACTTAATGAATCAGCATTTCAACAAATGCCTAAACAAATGAGGGAACTGTTTGCTTATTTGTGTATCTTTGTTGTCCCATCTAATGTCCCACAACTCTTTGAAAAATACAAACATGATCTTTATGAAGATTATTCACGTCATGAAGGCCACATAGATGATTGCAAAATTTGTAAAAATTTTGCATTAACAGATATTCTAAATGTTCTCATATTACATGGTAAACGTTATGAAGATTCTGGACTACCCAATCCATCAAACTTCATTCCAGACATGCAATTCAACTATGTTACACAGTTGGAAGCCCAAGTTGGAGCACAACTTCAAGAAGCACTAAACATCGAGCAAAAAGCTGCATTTGACAATGTAATGTCTGCTATTGATAATGAAAATTTACCACACAGATGTTTTTTTATTGATGGACCTGGTGGAAGTGGCAAGACTTATTTATATAAAACACTATTGAGTACTTTACGTGGACGCACAGATGGAGTTCTTCCTGTTGCCTCTACCGGAATAGCAGCTAATCTCCTTGATGGTGGCAGAACTTACCATTCACAGTTTAAGCTTCCAATTCCATTACTGCACACATCAACATCAAATATGAGAATGACTTCAAAAGATGCTGAGTTCATACGTAATGCTCAATTGCTTATTTGGGATGAGGCCTCAATGACACCCGGTATAGCTCTAAAATGTGAAAATAAGCTCCTTCAGGAAATTATGCAGTACAACAAGCCCTTTGGTGGAAAAGTTATACTGCTTGGTGGTGACTTCCGACAAACACTCCCAGTTCTTCCTCATTGCAATAGAACTGCTATTGTGGAAGCTACTATAAAGTTCTATGATCACTGGGATAAATTCAAAATTTTGAAATTGCACAATAATGTGCGTTCGGTGGATCCAGAATTTAGCAATTGGCTACTACAATTAGGACAGGGTTCATTAAATAATTCAGAGGGCCTTCCTGAGGATTTTGTTGAGATCCCTTCCAAATTAATATGCCACGATTGTATCATATCTGAAATTTTTGGAAAAAGACTTCTTCCATCTGATCTTCACAGTTTTTAAAAAAAGGCCATTTTGTTTACAAAAAATTGTCATGTTGATCAAATCAATGAGCATGTATTAAATATACTCGATGGTGATGAAAAAATATATCTAAGTTCAGATTCAATTGACGATCAGATAGATGAAGATGCTCAAAACTATCCTATAGAGTTTCTAAACGAATTAGCTCCATCAGGAATGCCTCTTCATAAGTTAAAAATAAAATTGGGAAGTATTATTATGTTGCTCAGAAATCTGAACACAAAAAGAGGTCTGTGCAATGGAACAAGATTGATAGTTAAAGATCTTAAGCCCAATCTAATAATTGCAGAGGTCCTCACAGGAACAGCTCAAAACCAGATGGTGTTTATTCCAAGAATAGATTTAGCCCCTGCCAACACTGAACTACCATTCATTTTACGAAGGAGACAGTTTCCAATCAAACTTGCCTTTGCAATGACCATCAACAAATCACAAGGTCAAACGTTAGACAAAGTTGGAATATTCCTTCCAGAACCAGTATTCAGTCATGGACAACTTTATGTTGCAATGTATCGAGTTCGTACATCATCTGATGTCAAAATTAAGATACTTCAAGGTTCAAAGCAAGGAAAGATATTCCAAACAGTGATAAAATTTTTACAAAAAACATTGTTTTTAAAGAAATATACTTTAAATAAATAAATAAGTTGTCTCTTTATTTAGTTACAAGTAATTTTGTATTATTTATAGCAATATTGTTCACGTACATTTTAAACTTTATTTATAAAAAAATATGATTTTATGTCTACGTTAATGTTTATATCTTTTGTTATTTTTTGAATAAAAACATAAAAATTCCATACACTTTTTGGCCCGTGTACACGGGCTTTAACACTAGTCAGTCTTATAATAGATTGTTATGGTTCACAGTAAAGATGTCATAATAAATATGTCCTGCCAAGCAAATGAGTATAACAACAATGATTTGGTTAATGGTGGGCAAATATTTCCATCCTTTTATTTTTTACTCCAATGAGAATGAACCAATATATTTTTTACCTTCATTATTTTTTATTTAGATATATATATATATATATATACACAGACAAGCACAAAAACACACATACATACACACAAATAATAATAAAAAATTTGTCACTAGAATAATCATTGTGAAAATTAGATAAAGAAGTTATATATATAAAATTTGGACAAGGGAGGTACAACACTCGTAGCATTTTAATGGTATTGTTTATACTGGTCTACATGTTTTTATTTACTTCCAACATTTGGTGTTGATTACACAATAGTCTTGACGGATTAAAAATATTTTTTGCAACGTGCTTATTAACGTTTTTTTTATAGTATTCTTGTATTTATATACTAATGTTGAATATAATTTGATATATATAAGGAATAAAAAAATAAAAAATTCTTGCACATGATTTTAAAGTATTGTTGTCAATAATATGCATTTCAGAATAAGCCATAAAATTTTATCATAAATACATGTGTGTGTGGATAATCTCCAAAATTCAGTGTATCTTGAAAATGCCACTATCATCTATTGATTATTAAACTAACAGTAAGGTTCAGTATACCTATTCATTATACGACTGAACATGGTGCTCAAAAAATAAACAATATAACAAATTAAAAATAAGATTTCTAATACAGTGAAATAAGCAGTATGTACGGTTCTGGCTATTACCTATAATAACGCAATAAAGTACTCTGGCTATTAGAACCGGAACGTAAACAAAGTTGCATATTAAGGTTCCGCTTTTATGGTTCCTAGGTTAACACGCATGCGCAAAGGTCTGTGAACGCGCTCCATACGTCATGGTGGGGGGAGTTAGGGAGCCATATTAACACCCAAATATAGAAGATAGACTAAACGATTCAGCGGTGAAGGAAGTAAGTAATAGAAAGGGAGAAGGTTGCAGGCGGATCTTGAATTTTAAGTTTTTAATATAGATTTATGTTATGTCGAGTGTTGAATGTCCCTTTAAACA
This sequence comes from Bombina bombina, assembly GCF_027579735.1. Taxonomy (NCBI): domain Eukaryota; kingdom Metazoa; phylum Chordata; class Amphibia; order Anura; family Bombinatoridae; genus Bombina; species Bombina bombina. Next base: position 109,365,061 of record NC_069501.1, on the reverse strand, counting down.
ACAAAAATTCTGATGTTTACTGTCCCTTTTAAGGCAATACAGCTGACCATACACAGAGGCAGCAGTTTGTTGGGCATAATTTGCAGAGTAGAGCGACTGGCATACATACATGGCTGTGAGGCCGGATGGATGTGGCAGCTCTATAGGAGCAGCTGTAGGTGTGCTGGTGCTGCTGGTGTGTATGGGCACAGTAGTGAGTTGAGCAGCAGACGCTAGCAGCAGGCATGCAGTTTCAGCCTTGTTAACTCCTGCTTACTTTTTTCCACCTTGCAGGTATCAGAATGGCAGTCAAGCATAGAGTCAGCACCCTCTTCAATAGAAACCTAGGTACAGCTGGATGGATTAGGCGCTGTGAGCACTAGACCAGTTCCTGAACCACTGCCTTCTGCATCAGCTGCTGCTGCATTGACATCGCTGGAGACTTCAAGAACTGTTGAAAAAAGTAAAGCACATGATGTTTAAGAAATTAGTTCAAGGGCATTCTAGCCCAGGTAGTGCTTACAGGCTATAGAGGAAACCTATTTTAAAGGTGACAGTATAGGGAGACACATACTCAAGTGAGGATGGCACAGGGTCAAAGAATGTTATGCGGTCAGTGCTGCTTTATACTATTAGCTTTGTGTTATCTGGAGTACAGGCCAGATCAGGCATTAGTCACACTCAAATATATGGGGCAGCTAGCGCCTGGGGTACTGAAAGTGTGAAATTGCAGGCAAACTGCATCTGCCCTGTATATTGCAACATATTTCTGTGTTCTTGCTGTTTCATTAGGCAAAATAGAGTCATTAAAAACAATCGTTCAACCATTTGATTTTGAGTCACATCCCCCTTAGATGGTGCTCGGCCAATCAGACCTTCTTGATACTACATGCCCCCCTCTTATATTGGCAATTGGTATATAATCTATACATATCATTCCCATATTATATTATCCTCAATTCTTTAATTATGTCTTATTGACAAATAAGGTTACAAACAATAATCATATTATGATCCATAACTAAAAGAGAAACACATTGCAATATACAGGGCAGAAGCTAAACCTTATTTTTAATGTATTATATTATTGTTTTTAATAATAGTTTTATATATGGAGTTGGAGTTCTTCCATTCGTTTGTGCTGGTTTAGATGGTGAGCGGCATCAATAGTAGAGGATTACAGTGGAGTTGGACACTTGTTCCTGAGCCACGGTAATAGTGAGCTGAGTCCCTGGAAATACTCAGACTGCCCCCTATCAGCACAAGTGCTGCATCTCTTGTGAGTACCATTTTTGCTCTTTTCAGAAGGTAGTCAATAAAGCCTACTGATATGCACAAGCAGGCACCTCCTCTTTATGTTTTATTTTTGTATCTTTTTTTACAATATTGAGCAACAACTGACACTAATCAGTCAATAATCTTCTAGCATATTTATTAAAAATGCAGAAAACACTGCAGCTGATGCTGAACCTGAATAAGTTTTACCTCAAGCACAGGGAAGCAGAACATAAAAATAATAAATCATTTTTCCTTGCAACAAGCTTTTACATTTTATAATCTTTCTTTCAGGAGATAAGGGATAGAGAGGCTAGAATTATAGAGGGACGGCCTTGCCTTAAGATTGGACAACATCCCATGTGAAATATAAAATCATACCCTGAGGTTTAAGGGTAAGAAAATGCATTTAATTTAGTTTAAGCGACCCTGAAAAAAAAAAAAATTCTATTTTGGATAATGGTTTGAGTTCAGAAAATTAAACTAGAACATTTAAGAGAGGTGTTTTTTTTCTATATTACTGGATGAAACATTTGAATATAATGATAAATATGAAGAAGAAAAAAAAATTAAAAAAAGGAAAAATATTTTGAGGGACGCTAAATACTATAATAAAAACAGGAAAACCATTTGGTCAAATAATTCCAGTATTCTAGTGTTAAGGAAAGTTACCTTAAGAAATGAAACTGTTTTTTAGAAGAGCAGAGTATATATTTTATTATCAAACTTGCTCAAAAGAAATACGGGGGGTGGGGGGGGGATGAAATAAGAGAAAAAAAACACATTTGATATTGATTCTAATCAATCAATGATTGAGAAGTAGTAAATAAGAAGAGATCCCCATAATAAGATGATAAAGAATATCTGCACTGTAAGTCTAATCTATTAACAAAAGGGTTGCATTTTATACCTATTTGATTATTTTATAAATTTTCAAAAACAAAATTTATGCTTACCTGATAAATGTATTTCTTTTTTGACACGACGAGTCCACGGGTCATCTCAATTACTAATGGCATATTCACCTCCTGGTCAGCAGGAGGAGGCAAAGAGCACCACAGTAGAGCTGTTAAATAGCTCCTCCCTTCCCTCCCACTCCAGTCATTCGATCGAAGTTAGGAAGAGAAAGGAAAAGCCAAGGTGCAGAGGTGTCTGAAGTTTACAATAACCCATAACCTGTCTCAATAACAGGGCGGGCCGTGGACTCATCGTGTCAAAAAATAAATAAATTTATCAGGTAAGCATAAATTTTGTTTTCTTTTTTATGACACGGTGAGTCCACGGATCATCTCAATTACTAATGGGATCCAATACCAAAGCTAGAGTACACAGATGATACGGGAGGGACAAGACAGGGAACCTAAACGGAAGGCACCACTGCTTGAAGAATCTTTCTCCCAAAGGCTGCCTCAGCTGAGGCAAAAGTATCAAACTTGTAAAACTGTGAAAAAGTGTGAAGAGAGGACCAAGTGGCAGCCTTCCAAATCTGTTCCACAGAAGCCTCATTTTTGAATGCCCAAGAGGAAGAGAGGAAGCAACAGCCCTCGTGGAAAGAGCCGTAACTCTCTCTGGAGGTTGCTGTCCAGCAGTCTCATATGCAAATCGGATGATACTCTTCAGCCAAAAAGAAAGGGAAGTAGCCATAGCTTTCTGACCCTTGCTTTTCCCTGAGAAAACCACAAACAAAGAGGAAGACTGACGAAAAACCTTAGTTGCCTGTAGGTAATACTTTAAAGCACGAACCACGTCCAAATTATGCAAAAGTCGTTCCTTCTGAGAAGAAGGATTAGGACACAAGGATGGAACAACAATTTCCTGGTTAATGTTCCTGTCAGAAACAACCTTAGGAAGAAATCCCAATTTAGTACGCAACACAACCTTATCCGAATGGAAGAAAAGATAAGGAGAATCACACTGCAATGCCAAGAGTTCCGAGACTCTATGAGCAGAGGAAATAGCAACAAGAAATAAAACTTTACAAGATAACAACTTAACATCTAAAGAATGCATAGGCTCAAACGGAGGCTGTTGGAGAACATTAAGAACTAAAATTCAGACTCCAAGGAGGAGTAGCCATTTTTAAACACAGGCCTAATTCTAACCAAGGCTTGACAAAAAGACTGAATGTCTGGAACATCTGCCAGACATTTATGTAACAAAATAGATAAAGCAGAGATTTGACCCTTCAAAGAACTGGTCGATAATACTTTACCCAATCCTTCTTGGAGAAAAGACAAAATCCTAGGAATCCTAACTCTACTCCATGAATAACCTTTGGATTCACACCAATATAGATATTTACGCCATATCTTATAATAAATTATTTTGGTCACAGGCTTACGAGCCTGGATCATGGTCTCAATGACCGATTGAGAAAAACCCTGCTTGGATAAAATTAAGCGTTCAATCTCCAAGCAGTTCCAAGCTTCAGAGAAACTAGATTTTCCGCCTGGGGATCCCTGGACCTCGATCCATATCTCGGGAGCTTGGCATTCTGACGCGATGCCATGAGACCTAATTCCGGCTGACCCCACTTGCGGATCAGGCTGGCAAATACTTCCGGATGGAGTTCCTACTCGCCCGGATGAAAGGTCTGCCTGCTCAAGAAGTCCGCTTGCCAGTTGTTCACCCCTGGGATGTGGATCGCCGACAGACAACAAGAGTGAGTCTCCGCCCACTGGATTATCTTGGATACCTCTCTCATCGCTAAGGAACTAATCATTCCTCCCTGATGATTGATGTAAGCTACTGATGTTATCAATTTTTTTTTTTTTTTAAACTTATAGCCCTCTCAATACACATAGGACAGAAAGGCATTGGTGGTTCCACAAAAGCATTGCCCCACAAAGAGCAAGGAACATTTTGCAAGGTCCCTTGATCCATACTTGTACACACTTAGAAGAATTTTAATACAAAAATTTTAAATGCAAGAAAAAATGTTAAAGTGCAAAAAACGATACTGCCCCTTTAAATGTTAAAAGCGCAACTTTTTTACTGCACACTGTAATTTACACAAAAAAACAAGTTAAAGTAAATTCCCCAGTCACCTCCACACCTCAGCAGCCCTGCTGAGGTGCCTACCTTACTCCAAGGCAACCAGGAAGTTCCCCCAGCGCAACGGAGGATTTGGCAAGATGCCAAAAAAACGCCGGAAGCAGTCCGATCCTAGGAACGCATGCAAATAGTCATAAACATGCGTTCCTAGCAGACACAGACCGGAGCTTCCTTTCTAGCTGCCTGAACTGAGTTCCTGTTGGACGCAAGCAGAAGGCGCTCGCGGGAAAGGAAGGACTGCCCATCGTGGGCGTGACCTAAACTAAATGTCTTCTCCCGGGGAAATATTAACCCCCAAAGCACCAACACACAAAGTATAACCACCTAAAAGTAAAAAGCCTGCAGACTGTCAGATGCAATGTAAAATAAAAAGGGTACAGTCCAATATAACATGACAGTAGCACCCCAGCGCTCATACAAGCCCTCCAGTGGCCCACATAAAGCGGTCTAGCACTCCCTCTTGTACAATGGGAGATAGTGCCCAACAAATAAAGTGCCCCCTTACTGTGAAGCTCCTTTAACTGTGAAAGGGTAAAAGTGTGTGCCCCTCTTGTCCTGAGCTCTGTCTTGTGCCCCTAGAAAAAGCACTTACCTCTTGATACTGTCTGACAGCAAGGCAGTTACAGGTTTGAGAGGTCCTCTTCCTCACATGGACCTGTAGAAAAATAAAGTCTGAGTCATATCCCTCAGACTATAGAAAGGTAGGGCAGTATTAAATATGGGAGGCGCAGTGAGAATTTTGTCCCACAAGTTCCCATTACTCTAAAGCCACCAAAGGTCTACTGTAGAGACTGATATGGACTACGGCTATACCCTAGGACAAAGCAGCACAATCCTGTACTACTTTAAAAATAACAAACTCTTGATTGAAGAATCTATTCTAACACCTCACTTTACCTCTTCCTATCACTAACGCAGGCAAAGAGAATGACTGGAGTGGGAGGGAACGGAGGAGCTATTTAACATCTCTGCTGTGGTGCTCTTTGCCTCCTCCTGCTGACCAGGAGGTGAATATCCCATTAGTAATTGAGATGATCCGTGGACTCATCGTGTCATAAAAAAGAAAACATAAAGCACATTTTTTTTTAAAATAATAAAAAGCATACCCTACACCTATTAAGGTATGAGTACAAAATAGAAGAAATATGGTTTATATATATATATATATATATATATTGATGTATATACTTTACAGCAATAAAGACTAAAGAGTGAAGATTAAGAAAAACAAATAACTCTAAATACCAATTAAAAAAAATAAAATAATTTAATGCATGTTTAAGTCTAATTTAGCTATAGTAATAATACTTTTATACTTTTTAATTTTTTATACCAAGGTCTTGAGAAAATGTTCTAATACTAAATAATTCAAATTTATATGGATTAGAGAACCTAGAAAGCATATCCTCCCAGTAGTCCAATTGTTTCCAGGACTGGTTTTATTTCACCCAACTTTCCTGCATATGTAGATCTATTCCTATAAATAGTTCCTAAAAATAAATCATGTTTGAAGGATAGTACAGAATTGATTTAATTCTTAGAAGAACTAGAATGCTTGGTATTTATTAAAAGCAGGTACAAAATTCATTCTATCAAACAATTATTTTTGTTTTGATGCAAAATTTGTCAACAGGACCCATTTTGCCCCAAGCTTTGTTTATAAAAACGTAGGTTTGGAGTTGAAGATAGAGTTTTTAGATATTCAGACGACCTGGAAGATGTTCATTGTATAGTGTGAAAAGATATTCTAAATTTCAAAATAGATGCACAATACTCTAAAAGATGTACTCTATGATTATTTATATGGAACAGTGCTTTCTCAGAATTGCATCTAGATCCAGGTTATAATATGACAAATGAGGAGGGAGAAGTTTGGAGATGAATGGAATTAAAAACTATCCTCTTGTTCCCTTGTGCTAATGGATATGGTTATGAAAAGAAACAATGCCAGGCTTGAGTAAGCCTTGAAAGTAGTAAATGGCTATGAAAAAGACCCAAACTTTGATAAACTAAATGCGGAATTAAAAACCTATGCTACAAGGATACAGGCTGAAATTAAGTCCAGGAAAAGTAGAAAGAAAAAGAGTGTGCACTTATAAACCAATTAGAGGCTCAATATTGGCATGGATGCGTCAGATGTAGAAAAAATATCTGCCAACAAACAGGTTTGGTACTGCCTTGGGCAGATGAAGACGTTCAATAGGAGGAAGGGAGGCCGGAAAATAAAGATTTTCAAAATATAAGTCACAAGACAGAAGGTACCCAACAAGACATTACAGACATGGGAGGGGCTATGTAGACTAGGACCCACCACAGAGCAGGAGGAGAATGAGACAAGGTCAATGCAAGGAATTCCAGGGGCTGTAGGAGAGGATTTACAAAGTATACACATTTCATCCTTTAGTTTAGATATTTCACATGTAAGCCTTTTAAAAAGAGGTCTTTCATTTTCCTGCTAATAGACTGAATCAATTTGAGCTTTTAAAAGATCTAAAGCTCTTTGCTAGAAAATTGGTTTTATCACAAACAATAAAAGAGGAATATGTGGAAATTTAGCTGTACATGAGAAAAGAAATGTGATGGATAAAGTAGATCATGAGGTGGTTGCCTTGTGTTTTAGAAAGGGTCATAAATATACAAACTAATCTTAAACCCAACTCTTCATGTATGCCCTCTATGTCAAGGGTCCCAGCCATTAACTATTTTTTTCAAAGCAGAGAGACATATAAAGTCTCCAGAAAGGATTTAAAATTAATGATAATCTGTCTGAAGCAGAGAGAAAAAGTATTAAATAGCTTGATTTTGGCCCCTAACCTCATCATAAAACCGGCAGGCAAAGGAGGTAACAGTGCTAATGGATAAAATGTTCTATATTAGAGAAGTAAAAAGACAACTAAATGACAAAGAACAATATGAAAAGCTGCATTTCAATCCTGGGCAAAATGATCAAGCTTAACTATTTAGGCTACTAAATGATATGAAAACAGATGGGCTAATCCCATATAAAGTATTACGCTATATGTACCCTGAACTTCCTGTTAACCCTATCATCTATGTAATTCCCCAAATTAACAAAAGCAAGTACCACCCCCTGGTTGTCACATTTTCTTTATAGACTTGATCTGTGTAGGAGAATCTTCTTTCTTTCGGCCTTTAGGGACAGAGAGAAATATGAACATTTTCAAGGGCGAACATTTGCATTTTTTTCTTAGAAAATGACAGTTTTAAATGCATATATTACATGCAGATCTTTTGCAACACAGTGTGTAATAGCAAAAAAATAATATGCATGTATCAAATGACTAATGACACTTAAATAGTCTTTGCTACTTTATATTTTCTGTTTAAATTGCAATGTCTTTCTTGTTTTGCATAGTTAAAGTTGAACAGATGTGCTCTTATAGTTGTAGGTGAAAGAAATATTTGCTTGTATACAGCACTGTAAAGCTGAAGCACAATGATATAGCAAGTGTTGCAACCCTAGGGGTAAATTATAGTACTTTGGCCCATTCCCAGATGAACAACAAGAATAAAAACATAGTAAACCTGTAATGAGTTGCGGCTGTTAATTCCCGGCAGGTGAGCTGCTTTAGCTTTTTATTTATTGAGGAAAGGTCAGTCTAATCATTAACAGGTGCCCGACTATTTTATTTTGGAACATTTTCTTTGTTCTCCACAGAGTAAAAATAAAGTAGTTTATATATTAGTCGATAAAGAATTTTGATTTTACTCACAAATTTCAAGTTCAGAAACTTTCATTAATGATATAAAGAGTATTTGTGGAAAGTTTCGACATTTTGTTATTGCCATGCACAGGTTATTTATAGGCTTAGACTCCTAAACATATTCCCAGTGCTCATTAGTAAGAGAACCAACTTCTTACAAGTGTTTTGCAGGAAAAGCCTTTTGGTGTAAATCCAGGCAATGCCATTTGCAGAGTGTGAGATGATTGCCATCTGGTCCATTGCAATTGCTTCTTTGTTGGCATGACAAAAGCAATAAGACCGATAGCTGTTTTTGAGAGTGTTTCCATATGGTGTTTTAGTGCTGGTCTGGTGTATCCTTGACATAAAGAGAATCATTCAAATGTTTCAAGTAATGAAACTAAACATAAAAACAGTACATAGTTATTCAAGACTAAAAAAAATGTAATTTATAAAAAGTACATATACACACACACATGATATTTGTGTAGATTGACGCTATAGCTTTGGGATATATATATATAACTATCCAAAGTCACTGTTAAATTATATGTTAGGTATTGTCATATAATAGTAAGTCAAAAAATGGGATAGTGATAGTTAGAGTATTTCTTATATTGTACCCCGTATCTATAATCAATATACTCAATACTCAACAATAGAAATATGATCTCCAACTATGTGGAGGGAATCAATCAAATGAATAATATTGTAGAGTATATACTTTATTTATATTAAGGGTGTGGGGGGGTGATCGCTGTTCATTAGACAAAGAAAAAATGAAGGAGAAAAGCGAACAGAAAATAGAGCACTCGCAAAAAATGTTTTGGCATAGGTGGCTACTCAGTGTAGGTAAATGTAATTAAAACTTAAAATTTATTGAGTGAATGAGGATAAAAACTACTATACCGGGGGGCGGAGCCGGCCGAGAAAGAACATGGTCGCACAAAGCTAAAGCTCCGATCATATCCACTTGATGTATCATATAAAGAAGGGGCAAATGCTCTTTATTTGGGTATTAAAAGGTGCCCTATAAAATCTGAACAGGGGAACAAAGTTCCGGTACCAAAACCTGAACGGCAAACAGCGGGGAAGGCAAGAAAACAAACACCATCAACGGAGGCCGCACTGAAGCGCCAACTCGGCATGTAACATCCCGCGACCAGAATACTGCAGCGGCGGATAAACCTGAGAGTGTGAAGGCCATAACTTGAAAAACGCTTCTAGGGGCAATCGAGTGTAAAGAGTTTCATACAGACAACAGGTCCCCAAACCTGAACTTATCAGAACACGCATCTGACAAAAGGCCTCTGGATAACACAAGCCGGAGAGCGGTAGCGACTCAAGCTGAAAGTAAGTCAGACCTCGATAACTTTTACTGGGGCCACTATCTAAAAGCATTACCCTTACAGTTTTAATCGCAAGACTACTGCGACACAATATTGCTTTATATACAGGATATAAGGACATTCTGATCTGAATAAAGCGCTCTCACAGAATTACATTTATTATTCTTTTCTTACTGCACAAGCACAGAGTCCCATAATAATAAAGACACCCGGGGTAAAGAGGAGACAAGATTCAAATTCGAAGTTAAATATACAAAGATCCTACATTGTTTTAAACGCACTTAAGTGCTTCACATACCCAGACCAATATGGCGGCCAGAAAACCGAGGTCAGACAAGACACAGAAGAATACAACCCCCAGTGGAGGGAAACTAAAATCCTTTTTCAAACCATTTGACAGTGTAAACGCATTATCGTTAGAGACTGCACAAATGGACATGTCAGATCTCACAGAACACACAGATGATTCTGCTCCCATAACAAGGGCAGACCTGAATCTACTCCTCACTAAAAATGACCTCAGCACATTCATGGTACAAGTCAGCACAGCAATAAAAGATGGTCTGGCCGAAGTTAAAAGGGATATTAACGCTCTGGGCCACAGAGTACTCCATCTTCAAGAGCAAGCAGAGGAAAATACAAAGACCACTGATGATATGACCATCGCATTGCAACAACAAAACACCACAATCTTACAATTGCAATCGCAAGTTGAAGACCTCGACAATAGAGGAAGACGCCACAATTTGAGAATTAGAGGAGTACCGGAGGAAATTCTACCACCACAAATCCCCTCATACCTACAAAATTTATTTAAATTTCTGTTGGGACTTAACAAAGATGACACAATAATTCTAGACAGAGCACACCGAGCCCTCAGGGCAAAACCCCCACCAACTGGGCCACCCAGAGACATAATACTATGCTGCCATAAATTTGCAGACAAGGAGAACATACTGTTGGCGGCAAGGAAAAAATCCCCAATCAGATTTGGAGAAGACTCCATCCAGATTTTCGCTGATCTTAGTCCCCTAACATTAGCAAAACGAAAGGAGGCTAGGTACCTTACACTACACCTGGCTGAATTAAACATACCCTACAGATGGGGGTTCCCATTTGCTATCAGAGTCATCAAGAACAATAAAACCTATATCTACAAAGACCCAGAAGATCTAGAGACATTTTGTCAACAGCTGGATATCCCTCAACCCTCTTTACCTTCTATCAAAGACCTTATATCGGATAAACCAGCCCACAGAAAATCCAACACACAAGACCAAAGATCTGACTGGATGACAGTATCGAACAAGAGAAGAAACACCACTATTGCTCCACAAGCCCAGACAGAAATGGACGGCGAATCATCATGAAAGAGACACTTTGCTTTTCTTTGCCTCTGGGTGGGATACCTCCCCGCCATACTTTTACTCAGCTACTGATAAGTATTTGGTTATATTGACACTTTATGCAGACTTGCACTAAAATGCCGGAAAGCATTGGGAGACTCTCCCCCTCATTACACCTATCACCTTAACTCCCCTAAATTAACGAATTCATGCCCCCGAATTCAACCCAATCTAAGACCTAATAACAGTCAACATCAAGATTGGATTGGCATATTTGGTGCCTCACTCCCTCCACCCTTTTTTAGTCTTTAATACTCCGCTTATCGGAAGTATCCGTTACCCCATCCCCTTCTCTCACCCCTCCTAAGTGTGTGATGCTAGAACTTCACACATCATATTGTTCAAAATGTTATTGTTGTTATTGGATGTTATTTTTATATGGTTTGAAATATTTACATGTTTTATTTATTTATTCCAATCTAGAAACCACCATCTATTTCCTTCTCTTTCTCCGCACTTCTCTTGGAGACCCGAAAACAACTCCCTCTTATGTAGTTATCTTCTGTCTCTCTTCTACCCTTGTGGACAGAACTCTGCAACCCACGAAACGACCGAACTATCAAATGGTAAGAAAATATTGTTCTCCAACATACACACAAGAACATGGCTAACCCAATAGTTAATATCATTTCACAAAACACGAAAGGCCTCAACTCACCCACGAAGAGAGCAATTGCATTGCGGAGCCTAGCCAAACATAACAACTCTATTTTATTTCTTCAAGAGACACACTTTGTAAAAGAGTCAGAACCTAAATTCCACTCTAGGGAATTCACAACAGGCTATTATAGCTCAAACAAAGTAAAAAAAAACGGGGTATGTACCCTCTTCCACAAAAACATACAATTCCAGCTCAATAAACAGATAACGGACAATGAGGGCAGAATATTGATATTGACGGGACTCATGTTCCACCAACCAGTAACGTTAGTCAATGTTTATGCCCCTAATGGCAAAAAAGCTCAATTTTTCCAAACATTACAAAATTTAATTGTAGAACATAAGACGGGAATTCTTATATTAGGAGGAGATTTAAATGTTACTCTAAATCCCTCATTCGACGCCTCCTCTTACAGACCCACAGCCCAAACGAGACCACCTAATCTAGTATTCAAATTTCTAACACACTTAGGCTTACTTGATACTTGGAGATTGAAGCACCCCACACAGCGCAATTACACCTTTTTCTCTTTCCCCTGGTCAGTGTACACTAGAATTGACTACATTTTCATAGACAGAAACCACCTATCTATACTTAAAGATGCGGACATCCAACCGACCCCATGGTCGGACCACTCCATGGTCAATACACAGCTACAATGGCCCAACCACCCCACCACCCCATTTATTTGGAGACTGGACGACTCCCTAATGCACACCCCACACACAGTAAAGGCAATAGAAGCCTCCTTAAAAGAATACTTTAGTATTAATATGACTCCCACCACTTCACCACACATGCTATGGGAAGCCCATAAGGCAGTAATTAGGGGGCACTGCATCAAACATACAACTTACAGGAAGAAAATCTACAACCAAACAATAAATAACCTGACTACTCAACTAGCCCGCCTGGAATTAGCACATAAAAATTCCCCAAAGAATAATATACTACTTAAACAGGTAACGGACACCAGGCTAGAACTTAACAACACATTGTTAAAAGAAGCACAGAGACGGGCGTTAAACTTAAAGAAAACCTTCTACTTTGAAGGCAACAGGGCTGGCTCACTCTTAGCTAGAGCCTTAAAAACTCAGACGTTAAAATCACAGATACATAAGATAACAACACCTGACAAAACAGATATCTTAGACAGCGAGGGAATCGCTAATCATTTCAGGGAATACTACTCTAAACTATATAACCTTGAAAGAAAAGACTCCCAGGAACACTTAACACAAATGCAAGATTACATCAACAAAGCAGACCTACCTACCTTACACCCAGAACAACGCGAAATAATGGAAAGTCCCATAAGCCTACTAGAGGTCTATACAGCAATAAAAGACCTGCCGACCGGCAAAAGTCCGGGCCCAGATGTCTTCTCAAACACGTACTATAAGACATATAAACACATCCTGGCCCCACATTTACTCAATTTATTTCAAACGTTAGAGGAAGGTGGTACCCTATCTCAAGATATGCTTTCAGCGCATATCTCGGTCATACCCAAGCCACAAAAAAATTTAACAGACCCCAGCAATTACAGACCAATATCGCTCCTAAATACAGATATAAAGATTCTTGGAAAAATATTAGCAAAAAGAATTAATGTAGTTTTACAATCCTTAATCCACACTGACCAAGTGGGATTTGTCCCCGGGCGGGAGGCGAGGGACAATACCATTCGGGTTTTGACTCTCATTTCCTATGCCAAACATAAAAAACTTCCTGCCGCCCTCTTGGCGATCGACGCCGAGAAGGCGTTTGACCGCATCAGCTGGGGATTCCTTACTGAGTCATTGAAAGCGATAGGGTTTGGCCCGCACATGATGGCCCGAATACTTAGCCTTTACAAAAGCCCAACAGCCAAAGTCAAAGCAAACGGAATGCTTTCTAACCCCTTTCAGATCCAAAATGGTACTCGCCAAGGTTGCCCCCTATCCCCCATACTTTTCATTATAACTATGGAAGTATTCGCGGCGCATATACGGCGCAATCAGGACATTCAGGGAATTAAAATAGGCCCACACGACTTCAAAATCGCGATGTATGCAGACGACGTGATCTTCACAATCACTGACCCACTCCTGACAGTACCCAAGATATTGCATGAAATTAACACCTTTAGACAATTCTCAAACTTCTCTATAAACACACAGAAGTCAGAGATTCTAAATATTTCCATGACACAAACAGACTTTCTTAACATGGCAGCTGACTGCCCAATGATCGCCCGGAATGGATCAATAAAATACCTAGGAGTCCACATCTCCCCCAGTCATACACAACTATTCAAAGAAAATTACTCCAAACTTATAACAACAATCCAACAAGACCTCCGTACCTGGGCCCTAAAGCCAATTTCATGGTGGGGACGCACACAATGCATCAAAATGACCACATTACCTAGGATCTTATACTTATTCCAGGCAGTACCCATAAATCTCCCTAAATGGTATTTAGCACAATTACAGAGACACATCAACGCTTTTATTTGGGGGAAGAGCAGACCCAGGGTCAACAAAACCAACATGTACAGAGCAACAGTAAATGGAGGACTGGGACTACCTGACCTAACAACATATTATAATGCAGTAACTTTACAAAGAGTTCTGGATTGGCACAGAGCAGGTGATACAAAAGCATGGGTGTCCCTAGATTCCAACATTCTAAAAGTTCCGTCAGTGGGAGCACTATGCTGGGTGCCGAAACCTCTGCGCCCCCCCCAATGTAATAATCTACCAATCCATAAACATATCTTTGACACATGGGATAGCATTACAACTCACCAAACCCACATTACGGGGCCTCGTTCTCCCCTTTTTCCTATCCCCTTAAATGCCGAAATGATAGGAGGCTTAGACAGAGGACAACAGAGATTGACGGAGTGGGGATATACAATCCCACTGAAAGAATTCACACTAAATGGGAAATTAATAGCAAGAGAAAACCTAAATACGGTTGCAGGAGGCAGGTACACTAATTGGTTGAAATATTCACAATTAAGACATTTTATTTATACCTCCCCACATCAGAAAGATTACCTTAGAGCCCTTACCCCCTTTGAGAACCTTTGCACAGGTGAAACCCCATTGCGACACGTGCTATCTATAACCCGCAAACTCCTACAGACGGAACACACACGAACACTCCCCTCATACGCGACCAAATGGCACGAAGAACTAGGGCAGGAGCTGAGTAGAGAAGAGTGGTCTCAGATCTTTCAAAACACAAAAAAGTCGTCCAGCTCACCACGGATGCTAGAACTTAACTTTAAAGTAATGATGAGATGGTATTTGACCCCCTCTCGTATCCACTCCATCTACCCAGAAGCCAATGGGAATTGCTGGAGAGGCTGCTCCACAAAGGGCCAATACCTGCATATGTGGTGGGAGTGCGAAAGAATTAAACCATTCTGGCAAGAGATAGAAACCTTTTACAAACAAATACTGACCGACGATTTCAGACTTACAATTAGAACAGCCTTGCTTAATGACCTCCCCTCTTTTCCCTGTAAGTTGAGACTCCAATTATTACAAATAGGTATCACTAGTGCTAAACTAATTATAGCACGACATTGGAAAACACATTATACACCAACACTGCGAGAGTGGATTAGCGAGGTTTCAGAAATACTAGTACTTGAAGAATACGGATTCTTTAAAAGGAAACAAATTGGTAGACTGGCAGACATTAAATTCATTTGGGAAGAAAACACTCCACGACAGACTTTAACGCCTCTGACCGACACTTAACGGATCTCCCCCCCCCCCCTCCTTTGTCTTTCCCTATCTCTTACCTTTCTTTTCCCCTCTATCTTTTCTTATTCCTTCTCCTCTTCTTGAGGGACAGGTGGGTCCCTTGTCTTAGTTGAGATTTATATGTTTTGATGTCATTTATAGAACTTACAATCTTACAGCAGAACTGTGAATTTAAACATGGACATCATCCACATCGACACGCTGGGAGATAACTAAAAATTGCCATTTCTGTTATATTGCGATAATCCCTTGTCATTTTCGTTATGTTTGTATATATAATATGGATGATAATAAAGCTCTTTTGAAAAAAAAAAAAAAAAAAAAAAACTACTATACCAGTAGTGAATAATACTTAGATTAAAAGAAATACCCACATAAAGGGTGGCTGTCTATCCACATAATATCCCATAAATACAATAGTTACAAGACCAAGTAAATGAGTATTGCAAGTTTGGGCAGAGACATACCAAACAAGGTTCGCGGATTGCACGGAATCTATCTAAAAAAAGAGGATTGACCTCAAACGATAATAATACTATCTAGTGCAATGCTGGACCGGTATGAATCTGTCCAAATCAAATACCCATAACACAATATAATGTAGAATAAGAGCGTAAGCAGCGTGAATACACAAACAATTAGCACTGTTGCAAAAGCACCTGAATATGTAGAGAGTTTTGGCAGAGGTTTCTCAAACATAGGTTCATGAATTACACAGAAACTATAAATAATAAGAGGATTAACCTCAAACAAATATACTGTTTAGTGTAGTGTCAGACCAGTATTAGCCTGCCCATATCAAATAGCACAATGCAATGAAATGTCTATAAGAGTGTAGACAGCATGTGTACACTAGTGGATAGCACAGCCGTAGTGGTGCCTGATGCGCATTTCGCCTGACTTGGCTTTCTCAAAGGCTAGCCGGACTGTTTGTAGCCACGTAGCCTATATATCAAAAGTAGCCAATCATGTGTGACAAATTACTCACACCTCCATGTGAGCCAAATAAAGTCGTCCTCCCATTATTGGACAGTAGCTTGTCACATGATTCAGCAGAGGTGTGTCAATGATGCAGGGAATTGGGGGCGGTTTCTAACAATCTCAAAGAAACACGGACAATATTAAATGACAGATACGATCAACTAAAATTCAATTCATAATATGATTGGAAGCAGATGAGCATAAGTGTATACAATCAGACTGATCGTAGTTTAATAATTGTTTTAGGAAACCGGTATCCGTATTATGTTAATGTTGATCAAAGAGCATAAGTAATGTGTTTCCATAGTTGCGCTCTCCAACAAAGGAGAAAGAGAGAGTAAGGTGCAGTCATATTGTCCAAGATTACTCTGTTTATAGGAGGATTGCAGGAGAAGAATTCAATAATTAAATGAATGAAATAAATTCAATCATCAGACATTATTTTGCATAGTGTGAGAAAATTAATACACTTTACCATAAATTCGTCTGAAAGGACTGAGAAAGTTGGTTTAATATGATCCGGTCGAAATATAACACACCACAGTATATTTTAGTATTGATTGGGGGTTAAATCAGGATTTATAAATATACAAAGGTAGATCAGACATCGGAATCAAGAGGTATAAGATGGACTTCTTATGTATGGGTAAATACTGACATATATGTTGGAAACATCTTTTATCACAGAAACTAATCCTAATAAAGAGTCATTGCAAATAAATCCTATTGTGTGTTAAAGTAGAGGACATACAAATTAGATTAAAATATAGGGGGCAATGTCAGTAGTAAAGTGTTTCTATATATATATGGTGTATAAGCCGGTTTTATCAAAGGTTATATAGGCAATAAATTAGTTAGTACAAATTTATTGTTAAGATTGATATCATCACGATACTCATATTTCACCAACCTCACAGTTGCCGGAATCGGAACTGTAATAATAATTTCTCATTTAATACCCATAAGTCAAAAAACAGCGATTCCCTTATCACAGACTCCCCTCATGGTTAGATGAATGGGGGATATAGTGTGTTATTATAGAAAAGAGTTCGTTCAGGCCATTTGGTGCTAACGTGTTTAGCCAAAAGATCCACCTGCATTCCGACTGTAGTAACATCGTTTCTACATTGCCCCCTCTAATACCAGGTTTAATGACCTGTAGAACGCATACTTTCAAATCAGGTTTGATTCCATGTCTTTTCAGGTAATGTTTAGCCACTGGGGTAAGATTCTTATTTTCTTTGTCATTCAAACAGTTCTTGATGCTGTTAACATGTTCCCCTAATCTTGTGCGTAGTTCGCGTGTAGTAATTCCTATGTACCTTTTTCCACAGACGCACAAAAGGCAATATACAACATTTTTCGTTCTGCAATTTGCGAATCCCAACATTCTTTTGACATTGCCAGTTATTGTCATGAACTCACGTTTGTTGTGTATAAATTTACAAAAACTACACGCACCACCATGTTCTACATATATTCCTGGTACTGGCATTCCTTCTCAGGAAATTACTTTTCACAAGTTTGTTACCGATAGTTGGAGCTCTTCCTCAACTCGTACTTATTCTATCTCCAATCACCGGTAGAAGGTCTTTATCAGATTTGAGTATATCACAATGTTTGTTTAATATATTAGTTATGGTTTGGTGTTCACCATTAAATCCGGTTACAAATCTGACTTCATTACACAAAGTCTCTGATTTCCTTTTTGGCACTAGTAGATCATCTCTCTTAGTTCTGCGTGCTCTCTGATATGCTCTCCTAATCACCCCACGGGTGTATCCTCTCTCCTTTAAGTGAGATGTCAGTTCTTTAGCTCTTTTATTAAAAGTTGAAAAAACATAATTTATGTAAGAACTTACCTGATAAATTAATTTCTTTCATATTGGCAAGAGTCCATGAGCTAGTGACATATGGGATATACATTCCTACCAGGAGGGGCAAAGTTTCCCAAACCTCAAAATGCCTATAAATACACCCCTCACCACACCCACAATTCAGTTTAATGAATAGCCAAGAAGTGGGGTGATAAGAAAGGAGCGAAAGCATCAAACAAGGAATTGGAATAATTGTGCTTTTTACAAAAAAATCATAACCACCACAAAAAAGGGTGGGTCTCATGGACTCTTGCCAATATGAAAGAAATGAATTTATCAGGTAAGTTCTTACATAAATTATGTTTTCTTTCATGTAATTGGCAAGAGTCCATGAGCTAGTGACGTCCCAAGATGTGGAACTTCCACGCAAGAGTCACTAGAGAGGGAAGGATAAAATAAAGACAGCCAATTCCGCTGAAAAAATAATCCACAACCCAAATCAAAAAGTTTTAATCTTATAATGAAAAAAACTGAAATTATAAGCAGAAGAATCAAACTGAAACAGCTGCCTGAAGTACTTTACTACCAAACACTGCTTCAGAAGAAGAAAAAAACATCAACATGGTAGAATTTAGTAAAAGTATGCAAAGAAGACCAAGTTGCTGCTTTGCAAATCTGATCAACAGAAGCTTCATTCTTAAAAGCCCAGGAAGTAGAAACTGACCTAGTAGAATGAGCCGTAATCCTTTGAGGAGGGGATTTACCCGACTCCACATAAGCATGATGAATCAAAGACTTTAACCAAGATGCCAAAGAAATGGCAGAAGCCTTCTGACCTTTCCTAGAACCAGAAAAGACAACAAATAGACTAGAAGTCTTCCTGAAATCTTTAGTAGCTTCAACATAATATTTCAAAGCTCTAACTACATCCAAAGAATGTAAAGATCTCTCCCTAGTATTCTTAGGATTAGGAGACAAAGAAGGGACAACAATTTCTCTACTAATGTTGTTAGAATTCACAACTTTAGGTAAAAAATTAAATGAAGTCCGCAACACTGCCTTACCCTGATAAAAAATCAGAAAAGGAGATTCACAAGAAAGAGCAGATAACTCAGAAACTCTTCTAGCAGAAGAGATGGCCAAAAGGAATAAAACTTTCCAAGAAAGTAATTTAATATCCAGAGAATGCATAGGTTCAAACGGAGGAGCCTGTAAAGCCCTCAGAACCAGATTAAGACTCCAAGGAGGAGAAATTGACTTAAATGACAGGCTTAATATGAACTAAAGCCTGTACAAAACAATGAATATCAGGATTATTAGCAATCTTTCTGTGAAAAAATACAGAAAGAGCAGAGATTTGTCCTTTCAAGGAACTTGCGGACAAACCTTTTTCCAAACCATCCTGAAGAAACTGTAAAATTCTAGGAATTCTAAAAGAATGCCAAGAGAATTTATGTGAAGAACACCAAGAAATGTAAGTCTTCCAGACTCGGTAATAGATCTTTCTAGACACAGATTTACGAGCCTGTAACATAGTATTAATCACTGAATCAGAGAAACCTCTATGACTAAGTATTAAGCGTTCAATCTCCATACCTTCAAATTTAATGATTTGAGATCCTGATGGAAAAATGGGCCTTGAGATAGAAGGTCTGGCCTTAACGGAAGTGTCCAAGGTTGGCAACTGGCCAGCCGAACGAGATCCGCATACCAAAACTTGTGTGGCCATGATGGAGCCACCAGCAGTACAAACGAACGCTCCATTAGGATTTTGGAAATCACTTTTGAAAAAAGAACTAGAGGCGGAAAGATATAAGCAGGTTGATAATTCCAAGGAAGTGACAACGCATCCACCGCTTGCGCCTGAGGATCCCTGGATCTGGACAGATAACTGAGAAGTTTCTTGTTTAGATGAGAAGCCATCAGATCTATTTCTGGAAGTCCCCACTATTTGAACAATCTGAAGAAATACCTCTGGGGGAAGAGACCATTCGCCCGGATGTAACGTCTGGCGACTGAGATAATCCGCTTCCCAATTATGTGAACCGCAGAAATTAGACAGGAGCTGGATTCCACCCATACAAGTATCCGAGATACTTCTTTCATAGCCTGAGGACTGTGAGTCCCCCCTTGATGATTGACATATGCCACGGTTGTGACATTGTCTGTCTGAAAACAAATAAACGATTCTCTCTTCAGAAGAGGCCAGAACTGAAGAGCTCTGAAAATCGCACGGAGTTCCAAAATCTTGATTGGTAATCTCGCCTCCTGAGATTCCCAAACCCCCTGCGCTGTCAGAGATCCCCATACAGCTCCCCAACCTGAAAGACTCGCATTTGTTGAGATCACAGTCCAGGTTGGACGAACAAAAGAGGCCCCTTGAACTAAACGATGGTGATCCAACCATCAAGTCAGAGAAGATCGAACATTGGGATTTAAGGATATTAATTGTGATATCTTTGTATAATCCCTGCACCATTGGTTCAGCATACAAAGCTGGAGAGGTCTCATGTGAAAACGAGCAAAAGGGATCGCGTCGATGCAGCAGTCATGAGACCTAGAATTTCCATGCACAAAGCTACCAAAGGGAATGATTGAGACTGAAGGTTTCGACAAGCTGAAACCAATTTCAGACATCTCTTTTCTGTTAGAGACAAAGTCATGGACACTGAATCTATTTGGAAACCTAAAAAGGTTACCCTTGTCTGAGGAATCAAGGAACTCTTTGGTAAATTGATCCTCCAACCATGTCTTTGAAGAAACAACACAAGTTGATTCGTGTGAAATTCTGCAGAATGTAAAGACTGAGCAAGTACCAAGATATCGTCCAAATAAGGAATTACCGCAATACCCTGCTCCCTGATTACAGAGAGAAGGGCACCGAGAACCTTCGAAAAGATCCTTGGAGCTGTTGCTAGGCCAAAAGGAAGAGCAACAAACTGGTAATGCTTGTCTAGAAATAGAATCTCTGAAACTGATAGTGGTCCGGATGAATTGGAATATGAAGATATGCATCCTGTAAGTCTATTGTGGACATATAATGCCCTTGCTGAACAAAAGGCAGAATAGTCCTTATAGTCACCATTTTGAATGTTGGTATCCTTACATAACGATTCAATATTTTTAGATCCAGAACTGGTCTGAAAGAATTCTCTTTCTTTGGTACAATGAACAGATTTGAATAAAACCCCAGGCCCCGTTCCAGAACTGGAACTGGCACAATTACCCCAGCGGACTCCAGGTCTGAAACACATTTCAGAAACGCTTGAGCCTTTACTGGGTTTACTGGAATGCGTGAGAGAAAAAATGTTCTCATAGGCGGTCTTACCTTGAAACCTATTCTGTACCTTTGTGAAACAATGTTTTGAATCCAAAGATTTTGAATCGAATTAATCCAAACATCTTTGAAAAATCATAACCTGCCCCCTACCAGTTGTGCTGGAATGAGGGCAGCACCTTCATGCAGATTTAGTAGCTGGTTTTGATTTTCTAAAAGGCTTGGATTTATTCCAGACTGGAGGTTTCCAAACGGAAACTGTTCCATTAGGGGAAGGGTCAGGCTTTTGTTCCTTATTCTGACGAAAGGAACGAAAATGATTAGCAGCCCTATATTTACCTTTAGATTTTTTGTCCTGAGGCAAAAAGGCTCCCTTCCCCCCCAGTAACTGTTGAAATTATTGAATCTAACTGAGAACCAAATAATTTGTTACCTTGGAAAGAAAGAGAAAGCAACGTTGACTTAGAAGTCATATCTGCATTCCAAGACTTAAGCCATAAATCTCTTCTAGCTAAAATAGCTAAAGACATATACCTGACATCAATTCTAATGATATCGAAAATGGCATCACAAACAAAATTATTAGCATGTTGAAGAAGTTTAACAATGCTATAAGCATTATGGTCTGACACTTGTTGCGCTAAAGCCTCCAACCAGAAGGTGGAAGCTGCAGCAACATCAGCCAAAGAAATAGCAGGTCTAAGAAGATTACCTGAACATAAATAAGCCTTCCTTAGAAAGGATTCAAGCTTCCTATCTAAAGGATCCTTAAAAGAAGTACTATCTGCCATAGGAACAGTAGTACGTTTAGCAAGAGTAGAGATAGCCCCATCAACTTTGGGGATTTTCTCCCAAAACTCTAATCTATCAGATGGCAAAGGGTACAATTTCTTAGACCTTGGAGAAGGAGTAAATGAAGTACCCAGACTATTCCATTCCCTAGAAATTACTTCTGAAATAGAATCAGGAACTGGAAAAACCTCTGGAATAACTACATGAGGTTTAAAAACTGAATTTAAACGCTTATTAGTTTTAATATCAAGAGGACTAGACTCCTCCATATCTAATGCAATCAACACTTCTTTATGTAATGAACGAATAAACTCCATCTTAAACAAATATGAAGATTTACCAGTGTCAATATCTGAGGCAGAATCTTCTGAACCAGATAGATCCTCATCAGAAATAGATAAGTCAGAATGATGGCGCTCAATTAAAAATTCATCTGAAATATGAGAAGTTTTAAAAGACCTCTTACGTTTACTAGAAGGAGGAATAACAGACAGAGCCTTCCGAATAGAATTAGAAACAAATTCTTTTACATTAACAGGAACATCCTGAACATTAGATGTTGAAGGAACAACAACAGGTAATGGATTACTACTAATGGAGATATTATTTGCGTTTGAAAGTTTATCATGACAACTAACACAAACTACAGCCAGAGGAACAGTTACCAAAAGTTTACAACAAATGCACTTAGCTTTGGTAGAACCGACATCATTAAAATTTAGATCTGCCTTAAAGACAGGGCGGGCCGTGGACTGACTACACTACAAGAGAAATAAATTTATCAGGTAAGCATAAATTATGTTTTCTCTTGTTAAGTGTAGTCAGTCCACGGGTCATCCATTACTTATGGAATACTAATACCAAAGCTAAAGTACACGGATGCAGGGAGGGACAAGGCAGGAACATTAAACAGAAGGAACCACTGCCTGAAGTACCTTTCTCCCAAAAATAAGTGTCAAATTTGTAAAATTTTGAAAAGGTGTGAAGCGAAGACCAAGTCGCAGCCTTGCAAATCTGTTCAACAGAGGCCTCATTTTTAAAGGCCCAGGTGGAAGCCACAGCTCTAGTAGAATGAGCTGTAATCCTTTCAGGAGGCTGCTGTCCAGCAGTCTCATAGGCTAAACGTATTATGCTACGAAGCCAAAAAGAGAGAGAGGTAGCCGAAGCCTTTTGACCTCTTCTCTGTCCAGAGTAAACAACAAACAGGGAAGAAGTTTGACGAAAATCTTTAGTTGCCTGCAAATAGAACTTCAGGGCACGGACTACGTCCAGATTATGCAAAAGTCGTTCCTTCTTTGAAGAAGGGTTAGGACACAGTGATGGAACAACAATCTCTTGATTGATATTCCTGTTAGTAACTACCTTAGGTAAGAACCCAGGTTTAGTACGCAGAACTACCTTGTCTGAATGAAAAATCAGATAAGGAGAATCACAATGTAAGGCAGATAACTCAGAGACTCTTCGAGCCGAGGAAATAGCCATCAAAAACAAAACCTTCCAGGATAACAGATTGATATCAATGGAATGAAGGGGTTCAAATGGAACGCCTTGAAGAACATTAAGAACTAAGTTTAAGCTCCACGGCGGAGCAACAGTCTTAAACACAGGCTTAATCCTAGTTAAAGCCTGACAAAAAGCCTGAACGTCTGGAACTTCAGCCAGACGTTTGTGTAGAAGAATAGACAGAGCAGAAATCTGTCCCTTTAACGAACTAGCAGATAAGCCCTTTTCTAGACCCTCTTGTAGAAAGGACAATATCCTAGGAATCCTAACCTTACTCCATGAGTAACTCTTGGATTCGCACCAATATAAATATTTACGCCATATCTTATGGTAAATTTTTCTGGTAACAGGCTTCCTAGCCTGTATTAAGGTATCAATAACCGACTCCGAGAAGCCACGCTTTGATAGAATCAAGCGTTCAATCTCCATGCAGTCAGCCTCAGAGAAATTAGATTTGGATGGTTGAAAGGACCCTGAATTAGAAGGTCCTGTCTCAGAGGCAGAGACCACGGTGGACAGGAAGACATGTCCACTAGGTCTGCATACCAGGTCCTGCGTGGCCACGCAAGCGCTATCAGAATCACCGAAGCTCTCTCCTGTTTGATCTTGGCAATCAAACGAGGAAGCATCGGGAATGGTGGAAACACATAAGCCATGTTGAAGACCCAAGGGCCTGTCAGAGCATCTATCAGCACCGCTCCCGGGTCCCTGGACCTGGATCCGTAACAAGGAAGCTTGGCGTTCTGACGAGACGCCATGAGATCCAGATCTGGTTTGCCCCAACGATGAATCAGTTGAGCAAAGACCTCCGGATGAAGTTCCCACTCCCCGGATGAAAAGTCTGGCGACTTAGAAAATCCGCCTCCCAGTTCTCCACGCCTGGGATGTAAATCGCTGACAGGTGGCAAGAGTGAGACTCTGCCCAGCGAATTATCTTTGTGACTTCAAACATCGCTAGGGAACTTCTGGTTCCCCCTTGATGGTTGATGTAAGCCACAGTCGTGATGTTGTCCGACTGAAATCTGATGAACCTCAGAGTTGCTAACTGAGGCCAAGCTAGGAGAGCATTGAATATTGCTCTTAATTCCAGAATATTTATTGGGAGGAGTTTCTCCTCCTGAGTCCATAATCCCTGAGCTTTCAGGGAGTTCCAGACTGCGCCCCAGCCTAGAAGGCTGGCGTCTGTTGTTACAATCGTCCAATCTGGCCTGCGACAGGTCATCCCCTTGGACAGATGTGGCCGAGAAAGCCACCATAGAAGAGAATCTCTGGTCTCTTGATCCAGATTTAGTAGGGGGGACAAATCTGAGTAATCCCCGTTCCACTGACTTAGCATGCACAATTGCAGCGGTCTGATATGCAGGCGCGCAAATGGTACTATGTCCATTGCCGCTACCATTAAGCCGATTACTTCCATGCACTGAGCTACTGACGGGTGTGGAATGGAATGAAGGACACGGCAAGCATTTAGAAGTTTTAATAACCTGGCCTCTGTCAGGTAAATTTTCATCTCTACAGAATCTATAAGAGTCCCTAGAAAGGGAACTCTTGTAAGTGGTAATAGAGAACTCTTTTCCACGTTCACCTTCCACCCATGCGACCTCAGAAATGCCAGAACTATCTCTGTATGAGACTTGGCAGTTTGAAAACTTGACGCTTGTATCAGAATGTCGTCTAGGTACGGAGTCACCACTATGCCTCGCGGTCTTAGTACCGCCAGAAGTGAGCCCAGAACTTTTGTAAAGATTCTTGGAGCCGTAGCTAATCCGAAGGGAAGAGCTACAAACTGGTAATGCCTGTTTAGGAAAGCAAATCTTAGGTACCGATAATGATCCTTGTGAATCGGTATGTGAAGGTAGGCATCCTTTAAGTCCACTGTGGTCATGTACTGACCCTCTTGGATCATGGGAAGGATGGTTCGAATAGTTTCCATTTTGAATGATGGAACTCATAGAAATTTGTTTAGGATTTTTAAGTCCAAGATTGGTCTGAAGGTTCCCTCTTTCTTGGGAACCACAAATAGATTTGAATAGAATCCCTGCCCGTGTTCCGTCCGCGGAACTGGGTGGATCACCCCCATTAGTAAGAGGTCTTGTACACAGCGTAGAAACGCCTCTTTCTTTATTTGGTTTGCTGATAACCTTGAAAGATGAAATCTCCCTCGTGGAGGAGAAGTTTTGAAGTCCAGGAGATATCCCTGAGATATGATCTCCAACGCCCAGGGATCCTGGACATCTCTTGCCCAAGCCTGGGCGAAGAGAGAAAGTCTGCCCCCCACTAGATCCGTTTCCGGATAGGGGGCCCTCTCTTCATGCTGTCTTGGGGGCAGCAGCAGGTTTCTTGGCCTGCTTGCCCTTGTTCCAGGACTGGTTAACTTTCCAGCCCTGCCTGTAACAAGCAACAGCTCCTTCCTGTTTTGGAGCGGAGGAAGTTGATGCTGCTCCTGCCTTGAAGTTACGAAAGGCACAAAAATTAGACTGTTTGGCCTTTGATTTGGCCCTGTCCTGAGGTAGAGCATGGCCCTTACCTCCCGTAATGTCAGCTATAATTTCTTTCAAGCCGGGCCCGAATAAGGTCTGCCCTTTGAAAGGAATATTAAGCAATTTAGATTTAGAAGTCACGTCAGCTGACCAGGATTTAAGCCATAGCGCTCTGTGCGCTTGGATGGCGAATCCGGAGTTCTTAGCCGTAAGTTTGGTTAAATGTACGACGGCATCAGAAACAAATGCGTTAGCTAGCTTAAGTGCTTTAAGCTTGTTCATAATTTCATCCAATGGAGCTGTGCGAATGGCCTCTTCCAGAGACTCAAACCAGAATGCCGCCGCAGCAGTGACAGGCGCAATGCATGCAAGGGGCTGTAAGATAAAACCTTGTTGAACAAACATTTTCTTAAGGTAACCCTCTAATTTCTTATCCATTGGATCTGAAAAAGCACAACTATCCTCCACCGGGATAGTGGTACGCTTAGCTAAAGTAGAAACTGCTCCCTCCACCTTAGGGACCGTCTGCCATAAATCTCGTGTGGTGGCGTCAATAGGAAACATTTTCCTAAATATGGGAGGAGGGGAAAAAGGCACACCAGGTCTATCCCACTCCTTGCTAATAATCTCTGTAAGCCTTTTAGGTATAGGAAACACGTCAGTACACACCGGTACCGCATAGTATCTATCCAACCTACATAATTTTTCTGGAATTGCAACCGTGTTACAATCATTCAGAGCCGCTAATACCTCCCCTAGCAATATGCGGAGGTTCTCAAGCTTAAATTTAAAATTAGAAATCTCTGAATCCAGTCTCCCTGGATCAGATCCGTCACCCACAGAATGAAGCTCTCCGTCTTCACGTTCTGCAAACTGTGACGCAGTATCTGACATGGCTCTCACCTCATCCGCACGCTCTGTCCTTAACCCAGAGCTATCGCGCTTGCCTCTTAATTCTGGCAATTTAGATAATACTTAGGTACTGACACGTAAGGAGAGTTAGTCGGCATAACTTCCCCCTCGTTGTCTGGTGATAATTTCTTTACATGTAAAGATTGACTTTTATTTAAAGTAGCATCAATGCAATTAGTACACAAATTTCTATTGGGCTCCACATTGGCCTTTAAACATAGTGAACAAAGAGATTCATCTGTGTCAGACATGTTTAAACAGACTAGCAATGAGACTAGCAAGCTTGGAAATACTTTTCTAAATAAATTTACAAGCAATATAAAAAACGCTACTGTGCCTTTAAGAAGCACAAAAAGCTGTCACAGTTGAAATAACAATTAACCAAAATAGTTATAGCAACCAATTTTTCACAGTAAATGTATTAAGTTAGCAAAGGATTGCACCCACCAGCAAATGGATGATTAACCCCTTAATACCCAAAAACGGATAACAATTTAATAATTAACGTTTTTCTCACAGTCAAAACACACTGTCACAGGTCTGCTGTGACTGATTACCTCCCTCAAAATGAATTTTGAAGACCCCTGAGCTCTCTAGAGACGATCTGGATCATGGAGGATGAAGTAGACAGATTGTGACTGAATTTTTACTGCGCAAAAAAGCGCTAAAATAGGCCCCTCCCACTCATATTACAACAGTGGGGAAGCTCAGAAAACTGTTTCTATGCAGAAAACAAAGATGGCCATGTGGTAAAAATCATGCCCCAATAAGTTTTATCACCAAGTACCTCACAAAAAACGATTAACATGCCAGTAAACGTTTTAAACATACATTTGAAAAGTTATGAATTGTTATTAATAAGCCTGCTACCAGTCGCTTTTACTGCAGTCAAGGCTCATACATTATTTCAGTATTAACAGTATTTTCAGAGTCAATTCCATTCTTTAGAAAAATACATTCAGTGTACACACACTCATCAGCCTAATACCAGTCGCTATCACTGCATTTAAGGCTGAACTTACTTTACATTGGTATCAGCAGTATTTTCTCAGTCAATTCCATTCCTCAGAAAAATAATTACTGCACATACCTCATTTGCAGGGGGGCCCTGCATGCTATTCCCCTTCTCTGAAGTTACCTCACTCCTCAGATGAGAACAGCCAGTGGATCTTAGTTACGTCTGCTAAGATCATAGAAAACGCAGGCAGATTCTTCTTCTAATGCTGCCTGAGAATAAACAGCACACTCCGGTGCCATTAAAAATAACAAACTTTTGATTGTAGAAATAAACTAAGTTAAAAAACACCACAGACCTCTCACAGCGACCTATCTTTAGTTAGGCTGCAAGAGAATGACTGAATATGACATGTGAGGGGAGGAGCTATATGGCAGCTCTGCTTGGGTGATCCTCTTGCAGCTTTCTGTTAGGAAGAGATATATTCCATAAGTAATGGATGACCCGTGGACTGACTACACTTAACAAGAGAAACAAGCCTCTAGAAACCAGAAGCAACTGAAAAGTGAGACTGAAATAATGTGAAAAAAACTGGCGCCAGGTATGACGCCCACATTTTTGGCGCCAGGTATGACGCCCACATTTTTGGCGCCAAGTATAACGCCCACATTGTTTGGCGCCAAGTATAATGCCCACATTGTTTGGCGCCAAGAATGACGCCCATATTTTTTGGAGCCAAAAACGTCCGCAACCCACATACGTAAAAAATGACGCAATCACGTGAAGACTTCCAACGTCAACTATGACGCCGGAAATGACGAAATTTTTGCACCAAAAAAGTCTTGCGCCAAAAATGTCGCAATAAATTGAAGCATTTTCTGCACCCGCGAGCCTAACAGCCCGCAATTTAGAAAAAAAGTCAATTGAAAATTTTAAGGTAAGAAAAAATATACTTCATATGCATTTTCCCAAAAAAATGAAACTGACAGTCTGAAAAAAAGAATACTTATTATCCTGAATCATGGCAAATATAGGTTTAACACATATATTTAGAACTTTACATATAAAGTGTCATGAATAGAAATTATACTTACTTACCCTAAGATACTCATCTACATATAGTAGATAGCCAAACAAGTACTGAAACGAGAATCAGTAGAGGTAATGATATATAAGAGTATATCGTCGATCTGAAAAGGGAGGTAGGAGAAGAAATCTCTACGACCGATAACAGAGAACCTATGAAATAGATCCCCTAGAGGAAGACCATGGTATTCAAATAGGCAATACTCTCTTCACATCCCTCTGTCATTCACTGCACTCTGAGAGGAAAACCGGGCTTCAGCCTGCTGCAAAGCGCATATCAACGTAGAATCGAGCACAAACTTACTTCACCACCTCCATGGGAGGCAAAGTTTGTAAAACTGAATTGTGGGTGTGGTGAGGGTGTATTTATAGGCATTTTGAGGTTTGGGAAACTTTGCCCCTCCTGGTAGAAATGTATATCCCATACGTCACTAGCTGATGGACTCTTGCCAATTACATGAAAGAAATCTGTACAGTTTCTTCTCAATCTTAGAAATTCTCCAGTGGGGATAGCTCGTTTAGTCTGTGTTGTGTGGCAGCTATTGTAATGCAAGGTGGAATTAGTTGCAGTGTTTTTTCTATATAGATCTGATTTTAGTACATTATCAGCATTTTTAAATATAACATCCAGAAATTAAACTTTTTCTTTGCTTAAATGGTATGTGAGTTTTAAATTCATTACATTAGTATTCAGAATGGTTATAAATTCTTTGAAAAGTTCTTCACTACTTGTCCATATGATGAACAGGTCATCTATATATCTACACCATAAATTAATATGTGTAATGTATTTAGTCATGTTTTCGTGAAATACATGTTTTCGTGAAATACATGCTTTCTTTCCCACCACCCTAAATATATGTTAGCGTAGGAGGGTGCACAAGATGACCCCATGGCTGTGCCTTGTATTTGCAGGTAGAACTTGTCATTGAATACAAAGTAATTGTGTTTTAACACAAAGTTAAGCAATTTAAGAATGAAATTATTCCTCTCTGTTTTGTCAGTAGATTCCATGCTGAGAAAGTACTTCACAGCCTCACATCCAAAAACAGAATTTATGCTTACCTGATAAATTACTTTCTCCAACGGTGTGTCCGGTCCACGGCGTCATCCTTACTTGTGGGAATATCTCTTCCCCAACAGGAAATGGCAAAGAGTCCCAGCAAAGCTGGCCATATAGTCCCTCCTAGGCTCCGCCCACCCCAGTCATTCGACCGTCGGACAGGAGGAAATATATAGGAGAAACCATATGGTACCGTGGTGACTGTAGTTAGAGAAAATAATTCATCAGACCTGATTAAAAAACCAGGGCGGGCCGTGGACCGGACACACCGTTGGAGAAAGTAATTTATCAGGTAAGCATAAATTCTGTTTTCTCCAACATTGGTGTGTCCGGTCCACGGCGTCATCCTTACTTGTGGGAACCAATACAAAAGCTTTAGGACACGGATGAAGGGAGGGAGCAAATCAGGTTACCTAAACGGAAGGCACCACGGCTTGCAAAACCTTTCTCCCAAAAATAGCCTCTGAAGAAGCAAAAGTATCAAATTTGTAAAATTTGGCAAAAGTGTGCAGTGAAGACCAAGTCGCTGCCTTACATATCTGGTCAACAGAAGCCTCGTTCTTGAAGGCCCATGTGGAAGCCACAGCCCTAGTGGAGTGAGCTGTGATTCTTTCAGGAGGCTGCCGTCCGGCAGTCTCATAAGCCAATCGGATGATGCTTTTAAGCCAAAAGGAAAGAGAGGTAGAAGTCGCTTTTTGACCTCTCCTTTTACCAGAATAAACAACAAACAAGGAAGATGTTTGTCTGAAATCTTTTGTAGCCTCTAAATAGAATTTTAGAGCACGGACTACGTCCAAATTGTGTAACAAACGTTCCTTCTTTGAAACTGGATTCGGACATAAAGAAGGTACAACTATCTCCTGGTTAATATTTTTGTTAGAAACAACCTTAGGAAGAAAACCAGGCTTAGTACGCAAAACCACCTTATCTGCATGGAACACCAGATAGGGCGGAGAACACTGCAGAGCAGATAACTCTGAAACTCTTCTAGCAGAAGAAATTGCAACCAAAAACAAAACTTTCCAAGATAGTAACTTAATATCTATGGAATGTAAAGGTTTCAAACGGAACCCCTTGAAGAACTGAAAGAACTAGATTTAGACTCCAGGGAGGAGTCAAAGGTCTGTAAACAGGCTTGATCCTAACCAGAGCCTGAACAAATGCTTGAACATCTGGCACAGCTGCCAGTATTTTGTGTAGTAAGACAGATAAAGCAGAGATCTGTCCCTTTAGAGAACTTGCAGATAATCCTTTCTCCAAACCTTCTTGTAGAAAGGAGAGAATCTTAGGAATTTTTATCTTATTCCATGGGAATCCTTTGGATTCACACCAACAGATATATCTTTTCCATATTTTATGGTAAATCTTTCTAGTTACCGGTTTTCTGGCCTGAACCAGAGTATCTATCACAGAATCTGAAAACCCACGCTTCGATAGAATCAAGCGTTCAATCTCCAAGCCGTCAGCTGGAGGGAGACCAGATTTGGATGTTCGAATGGACCCTGAACAAGAAGGTCCTGTCTCAAAGGTAGCTTCCATGGTGGAACCGATGACATATTCACCAGGTCTGCATACCAAGTCCTGCGTGGCCACGCAGGAGCTATCAAGATCACAGAGGCCCTCTCCTGATTGATCCTGGCTACCAGCCTGGGAATGAGAGGAAACGGTGGAAATACATAAGCTAGGTTGAAGGTCCAAGGTGCTACTAGTGCATCTACTAGAGTCGCCTTGGGATCCCTGGATCTGGACCCGTAGCAAGGAACCTTGAAGTCCATCAGATCCATGTCTGGAATGCCCCATAATTGAGTTATTTGGGCAAAGATCTCCGGATGGAGTTCCCATTCCCCCAGATGGAATGTCTGACGACTCAGAAAATCCGCCTCCCAGTTTTCCACACCTGGGATGTGGATCGCAGACAGGTGGCAGGAGTGATCCTCCGCCCATTGAATTATTTTGGTCACTTCTTTCATCGCCAGGGAACTCCTTGTTCCCCCCTGATGATTGATATACGCAACGGTCGTCATGTTGTCTGATTGGAACCTTATGAATCTGGCCTTTGCTAGTTGAGGCCAAGCCCTGAGAGCATTGAATATCGCTCTCAGTTCCAGAATGTTTATCGGGAGAAGAGACTCTTCCCTAGACCATAGACCCTGAGCTTTCAGGGATTCCCAGACCGCGCCCCAGCCCACTAGACTGGCGTCGGTCGTAACAATGACCCACTCTGGTCTGCGGAAGCTCATTCCCTGGGACAGATGGTCCAGGGTCAGCCACCAACGGAGTGAATCTCTGGTCTTCTGATCTACTTGAATCATTGGAGACAAGTCTGTATAGTCCCCATTCCACTGTTTGAGCATGCACAGTTGTAATGGTCTTAGATGAATTCGTGCAAAAGGAACTATGTCCATTGCTGCAACCATCAACCCTACTACTTCCATGCACTGCGCTATGGAAGGACGTGGAACAGAATGAAGAACTTGACAAGTGCTTAGAAGTTTTGACTTTCTGACCTCTGTCAGAAAAATCCTCATTTCTAAGGAATCTATTATTGTTCCCAAGAAGGGAACTCTTGTCGACGGAGACAGAGAACTTTTTTCTATGTTCACCTTCCATCCGTGTGATCTGAGAAAGGCCAGAACGATGTCTGTATGAGCCTTTGCTTTTGACAGGGACGACGCTTGTATTAGAATGTCGTCCAAGTAAGGTACTACTGCAATGCCCCTCGGTCTTAGAACCGCTAGAAGGGACCCTAGTACCTTTGTGAAAATCCTTGGAGCAGTGGCTAACCCGAATGGGAGGGCCACAAACTGGTAATGCTTGTCCAGAAAAGCGAACCTTAGGAACTGATGATGTTCTTTGTGGATAGGAATATGTAGGTACGCATCCTTTAGATCCACGGTAGTCATAAATTGACCTTCCTGGATAGTGGGTAGAATCATTCGAATGGTTTCCATCTTGAACGATGGTACCCTGAGAAATTTGTTTAGGATCTTCAAATCCAAAATTGGTCTGAAAGTTCCCTCTTTTTTGGGAACTACGAACAGATTGGAATAAAATCCCATTCCTTGTTCCTTTATTGGAACTGGGTGTATCACTCCCATCTTTAACAGGTCTTCTACACAATGTAAGAACGCCTGTCTCTTTATTTGGTTTGAGGATAAGTGAGACATGTGGAACCTTCCCCTTGGGGGTAGTTCCCTGAATTCCAGGAGATAACCCTGAGAAACTATTTCTAGCGCCCAGGGATCCTGAACATCTCTTGTCCAAGCCTGAGCAAAGAGAGAGAGTCTGCCCCCCACTAGATCCGGTCCCGGATCGGGGGCTACTCCTTCATGCTGTTTTGTTAGCAGCGGCAGGCTTCTTGGCCTGCTTACCCTTGTTCCAGCCTTGCATCGGTTTCCAGGCTGGTTTGGGTTGTGAGGCATTACCCTCTTGCTTAGAGGATGCAGAATTAGAGGCCGGTCCGTTCCTGAAATTGCGAAAGGAACGAAAATTAGACTTATTCTTGGCCTTGAAAGGCCTATCTTGTGGAAGGGCGTGGCCCTTTCCCCCAGTGATGTCTGAAATAATCTCTTTCAATTCTGGTCCAAATAGAGTTTTACCTTTGAAAGGGATGTTAAGCAATTTTGTCTTGGATGACACATCCGCTGACCAAGACTTTAGCCAAAGCGCTCTGCGCGCCACGATAGCAAACCCTGAATTTTTCGCCGCTAATCTAGCTAATTGCAAAGCGGCATCTAAAATAAAAGAGTTAGCCAACTTAAGTGCGTGAACTCTGTCCATAACCTCCTCATATGGAGTCTCTCTACTAAGCGAGTTTTCTAGTTCCTCGAACCAGAACCACGCTGCTGTAGTGACAGGAACAATGCACGAAATGGGTTGTAGAAGGTAACCTTGCTGTACAAAAATCTTTTTAAGCAAACCCTCCAATTTTTTATCCATAGGATCTTTGAAAGCACAACTATCTTCGATAGGAATAGTAGTGCGTTTGTTTAGAGTAGAAACTGCCCCCTCGACCTTAGGGACTGTCTGCCATAAGTCCTTTCTGGGGTCGACCATAGGAAATAATTTCTTAAATATAGGGGGGGGGAACAAAAGGTATGCCGGGCTTTTCCCACTCCTTATTTACTATGTCCGCCACCCGCTTGGGTATAGGAAAAGCGTCGGGGTGCACCTGAACCTCTAGGAACTTGTCCATCTTGCATAATTTCTCTGGAATGACCAAGTTGTCACAATCATCCAGAGTAGATAACACCTCCTTAAGCAGTGCGCGGAGATGTTCTAATTTAAATTTAAATGTCACAACATCAGGTTCAGCTTGTTGAGAAATTTTTCCTGAATCTGAAATTTCCCCATCTGACAAAACCTCTCTCATGGCCCCTTCAGATTGGTGTGATGGTATGACAGAACAATTATCATCAGCGCCCTCCTGCTCTTCAGTGTTTAAAACAGAGCAATCGCGCTTTCTCTGATAAGTAGGCATTTTGGATAAAATATTTGCTATGGAGTTATCCATTACAGCCGTTAATTGTTGCATGGTAATAAGCATTGGCGCGCTAGATGTACTAAGGGCCTCCTGTGTGGGCAAAACTGGTGTAGACACAGTAGAAGATGATGTAGTATCATGTTTACTCCCCTCATCTGAGGAATCATCTTGGGCAATTTCATTATCTGTGGCAGTACTGCCCTTACTTTGTTTGGACGCTATGGCACAATTATCACATTATGTGAAAAAGTATGAAGGAATTGTTCAAAAATTACCAAAATTTCACCACAGTGTCTTAAAGCATTAAGAGTATTGCACACCAAATTTCAGAGCTTTAACCCTTAAAATAAAATTTAACCCCTATACAGTCCCAGCTATAGCCTTTGCTGAGACCTAACCAAGCCCAGAGGGGAATACGATACCAATTGACGCATTCTAGAAGCTTTTCCAGCAAATTTCAGATCCTCACACATGCATCTGCATGCCCTGCTCTCAAAAAACAACTGCGCAGTAATGGCACGAAAATGAGGCTCAGTCTACAACTAGGAAGGCCCCCTGACTGGAAAAGGTGTCTAACATAGTGCCTGCCGTTTAATAAACGTTCCCCAAGTTTATAAATGCGAATTGTCAGCATAAATATGAATAAAATGCCCAAATAAAGCAATCGATTTAGCCCATAAAAATGTCTACCAGTTTTTTAGCCCATCTTAAGCCCTTTATTCTGTTTGTTTGACTAAGAAAATGGCTTACCGGTCCCCATGAGGGGAAATGACAGCCTTCCAGAATTACATGGTCTTGTTAGAAATATGGCTAGTCATACCTTAAGCAGAAAAGTCTGCTAACTGTTTCCCCCAACTGAAGTTACTTCATCTCAACAGTCCTATGTGGAAACAGCAATCGATTTTAGTTACTGTCTGCTAAAATCATCTTCCTCTCACAAACAGAAATCTTCATCCTTTTCTGTTTCAGAGTAAATAGTACATACCAGCACTATTTTAAAATAACAAACACTTGATAGAAGAATAAAAACTACATTTAAACACCAAAAAACTCTTAACCATCTCCGTGGAGATGTTGCCTGTGCAACGGCAAAGAGAATGACTGGGGTGGGCGGAGCCTAGGAGGGACTATATGGCCAGCTTTGCTGGGACTCTTTGCCATTTCCTGTTGGGGAAGAGATATCCCACAAGTAAGGATGACGCCGTGGACCGGACACACCAATGTTGGAGAAATTATGTTTAATTGACGTGTAAAGGGATTCGACGTCACATGTAATGAGAAAAGCCTCTGTTTTGACTGATATTTCATTAATTTTACTCAGAATGTGTGCCACAAGAAAAGCGCTACACTCCCTATTAGGGTGAGTGTTGCTCAAGGTGGTGTCCACGCTGTGTGTCAACGTTGTAAATACAATAGTATGTGTAAGGAAAAGTATATAAATATTCAGTAATAGAGGTATATCGGTTAAAACTATTTAATTATAACTTTTAAAAAACAGGTTAAAAATTCCTTATACAGCAGAAAACACAATTGGTGATTGATATACAATTCACAATTATCATTACAATATCAATAAAATGGTATTAGAATTAAAATAAAAATTGGTTGAGTCTCTATTTTAACAACAATTAGGCGTTTGTTAAATGTGGTATAAATATGCTAGCAGAAAAAATGGAATAAGCAAAGGTATTAATCTATTGCGTGCGTGCTGATCCTAATGAGTGAATTGTGTTCCTTAAACAAGTCATATATTTATTTATTGTGCATATAATGTCCCAAAATGAAGACTCCAAATTTGATCTAATGTGCACTCCTAAAGAATATAATGTCCAATTTATACGTGAAAATCCTTGTCCTGCAATAATATTAGTCACAATATACACAATGTGTGAAAGGTGAAAAAATAATTATAAGTAAAAAATGCAAAATTCCAAATTCAAAATCCAAAAACTGTGTCGAAAAAACAAGGTGTACACCTAAAAATATAAAAACTGTAAAAAATGGGGGCGGAGCCTAGCCACTGATCGTGATGGCTGCTTTCTGTTAGCGCTCTGTAGTCCCTAGCATGCTTTGCCTAAACTAGTAACGTTTACATCACTAAAGCTGGGCTTGTAACGCTTAAAAAGACTCCTACAGCTCTCAACTGACCTCTGGTGAAGTGGCGAGGTGTGGCGACTTACGGCCGCAGAGATACAGGGACAGCTGGAAGCTACCCCACTGTACAGTGCCTACCATCAGATACCCGACTTCCACCGCAGAATAACTAACACCAGCCCTGCTGTGTACCTGGTGGGGGTCTCCG
The DNA here is from genome assembly GCF_027579735.1 of Bombina bombina. Taxonomy (NCBI): domain Eukaryota; kingdom Metazoa; phylum Chordata; class Amphibia; order Anura; family Bombinatoridae; genus Bombina; species Bombina bombina. The sequence goes on along the minus strand of NC_069501.1, from coordinate 109,328,218 downwards.
GAACAGTGAGAACTACCTTAGATGCACCCGCTCCTTTGCCGGACTTCTCTCTCAGCCGCGATCGGACCTTGATGATATAGGCCGCATACACGTGCTCACGCGGACGCCTCAGCAGCACAGGCCCACAGACAGTGATCGCGTTGCTGAAGTAACAGCTCAGAGATGGCGCACCTCTCCTAGGCCCGCTGTGGCTGGCCCTGTGTTCGGCGGACCACGATAACAGACAGCGGTAAGCTCACAGACCTTTGGGGCTTTCTAAGATACGGGCAGGGTGCAAGTCTTATAGAAACTAAGTGACATACACAAAATAGCCGCATAGCAGACTACCTCCATATAACGGCAGATAGCATTTGCAGACCTCACGAGTCTGGATCAGACAAGTAGCCACATTATACAGGCCTGGAGGGTCGCCCAATCCCTATCTTGACTTTCACATATTAGACATCTTAAACAGGGTGCTGGGCCACTCAGAGACATAACTAGAGCGCAAGAAATCCTGTGCAGCATGACCAGCAAAAAGAACACCAAAATCCAAAAAGGGTCACATTCCTCTGTTATGGAGAATTTCCTGATTTCAACAGACCCACCAGTTCCTGTTAATAAATCCCTCCAAGACAACACTGGACAGCAAAAACTAACTTCAGCAACAGATCATGAACACTGTGTACAATCACAGGGATACCTCACGAAAAATGATATCCTGCATCTCTCATCTAAAGATGATATTAAAAATGCTATGCTGGACTTTAAAAACATGTTTGGGGAACTTAGGAGAGATATAGGAGCAGTAAGCAGGCGGGTTACTCAAATTGAAGAAAAGCAAGAAACCTTAAGCTCAGACATGCAGCAGCAAGCAAGTTATATACAGGCCCAGGAGGGAACTGTGCTGAGCCTTATGGACAGGATAGAGGACCTAGAGAACAGGAGCAGGAGGAGTAATTTAAGGCTGAGAGGCATCCCAGAGGCTGTTGATCCCCCATCCCTCCAACAATACATCCAGGAATTCATCAAATACCTCAAAAACGACCCCATGGCCCAGGATGTACAGATAGAAAGGGCACATAGGGCATTACGTCCCAAACCTCCTAACAGAGCCCCTCCTAGGGACATTATAATGAAATTTCTCTCATTCAAGGAGAAAGAAGAGGTGCTCAAATTTGCAAGGGCTAAACACCCACTACGGTTTAGGGGAACAGAAATACAAGTATTTTCAGACTTATGCCCAGCAACACTGCAAAAACGGCGAGACTTAAGACACGTTACTTCAGCACTCAGGGACAAGCGGATCCCATATAGATGGGGATTCCCCACCAGCCTTATTGCTACTAAAGATAACGTCGCCCACATCCTCAGGTCTCAGGAAGACATCCCAAGCTTTGCACGGGTCCTGGGCTTGGACATCAGCCCACCCAGGGATGACGAAGCCGCACCTCCTAACAGACACCAGGCAGAAGCTCAGCAACCCTGAATTGAGAGCTCTGCTATCTTTGCAAGCTCGCTTGAGCTGACTTCAGCGCTCTTACCATCCAAGCGGAGATGATCCCGTACGACTGACTCTACCCATCCATCCTCCCCACAGTGGAGCCTGTCTACAGACCCAATATATAGAAACCTCAGGGACGTATGTATACTTGTTAATGTTTTCTTATTATGTATGGTCAGTTTAAGATCCTCTAACATTTACAGGACACTTTTGTGGACCGGGACTTTATGGACATCCTGTCTGGGTGATAGATCATAATGTTACCATACAGCCAGATTTAACTGCCAAGAGTCTTGATAAGTTTATTTCCTAACATATCACGCTGCACTGTATTTAGAATATGTTAAGGCTGTTTTCTACGTACAAAGTATTATTATTGCAACACAGATAACCACTGCTATGTGGACAGGGTCAAACAGTCATACCTTTAAGTCCTTAGTCTTAGTATTTCATCAAGACCATATATGAATAGTTATAATTAGTTCATATTATGCACAGTTGGTTTAAGATTCTCTAAAAGGTACAGGACACTCTTGTGGTTTGGGACTCTGTGGGCATCTTGCCTGGGTGACTGATCATAATGTTACCTCACAGCCTTATTGAACTGCCTTATGTCTAGATAAGTTTATCTCCTAAAATCACACACTGCACTGTACTTAGCATATGTTAATGCTGTTTTTTTTTCATGTTGTTTCTTACGTACAAAGCATTATTATTACAATACAGGTAACTACTGCTATTTGGACGGGGTACAACAGTCAGACTTTTAGATCACCAGTCTTAGCATTTCACCAAGAACATACATGAATAGCAACACTCAGTCCTTCTACGAGCACTGATGAGAGTCGGGCTGGGACAGCCCCAAATTTGATAACCTTAAGGCAGTGTGATGCCTCACTCACAGCATAGGAATGTAGACACATAATAGCATAGCCCCATACCAGAACTCGTTCAGATACGCTCCCCTGTGGCTTGATGACTCACAGCTCCCACAGGATAGGCTATTTACTTTATTGAGACCACCTTGGTCCTTAGCACATACAGGCCTCCTACTCAAGCCATATAACGTCAACACATAGAAGACAACTCAGGAAAGGATAAATAGCACCTACTTGACAGTACAACATAGTAGCGCACATATCAGCCTTTATAAACAGGGGAGAACATCTTCCTCAGTTCACACAATAATATAGAGGATGTTGGCGGGATTCAGCTTCTATGCATGGTAATTAACCATTATTTATTTTTAATGTTACCTTATTTAGATTGTTACTAGTTAAAAAGAAAATGTTACATGTTTATAGATCAGGCAAGACATGCAGGGACAATTACCCCTGTTTTTGGTATTGTAATTGATACATTGACTGCATTGTGTAATGCAGAACGTGATTGTTTTTTGTTGCAACTCTCCAGTTCTGTCCTACATTTAATTGAGTTTGAGCAGAACATTTCTTTTACTTTCCTCTTTCTTGTCTAGACAAATCCTTCTTTCTTCTTACTTCCTCTAAAAAATCCCTTAATTTTTTTTTCTCTCTCCCCCTCCCCATCCCTCCCATCTCCCTCTGCACCTTGCTTTCCTGCTCCCTTAGAGCGCTCCTCCTTGGAGATTCCTTCCTCCCTACTCGCTCTTAGCACTAACCCCACAAAATGGCGCAGCGACCCGCTAGATCCCACTCACTACAGCTCCTCTCCATAAATACAAAAGGCTTAAATAGCCCCAACAAGCGATCCATAGTACTCAAAGATCTGCAAAGAATGGGAGCGGATATAGTGTATTTGCAAGAAACCCACTTCTCGATCACTCGAGAACCTAAATGGTTTAGTCGATCATACCCTACTGCATACTTTGCCTCAGGCCCAAATTAAAAAAACGGGGTGGGAATTCTCATTCGAGGTGGTATACAATTTCAGCTGGCTCAGGTTCACAGAGATCCGGAGGGCAGATTCATACTCATAACCGGATCCCTATTTGGAAGACCTATCACACTGGTGAATGTCTACTGCTCGAATGTATCCCAGCACCTCTTCCTGCAAAAGGTCTCTAATAAAATACTAGAGCTTCGTATTGGCATTCTATTCCTAGGTGGAGATTTTAATGCCTCACTCGATTCCTCACTTGACACCTCCAATGGTATCTCAAGCGCCCCTCAGAAAGTACGAAGGCGCATTGCCACAACTATGGCAGATCAAGCCTTACACGATATCTGGCGTGCGCATCATCCGCAAGTAAAGAACTACACTTTTTACTCGCATCCGCACCGGAAATACTCTAGGATTGATTACCTGTACACAGACTCTACGGGTCTAATAATCACTAGAAGTAGCAATATCCTAGCGATCACCTGGTCCGATCACGCTCCGGTGTCTTGTTCCATACAGTGACCTACAGCTCCGGTTACCCCCTTTGTGTGGAAACTGGACGACACGCTCTTGGCAGACCCTATATTCCAAATGGAAATTAGGAAAGCTTTGTCTGAGTTCTTTCTTCTTAATACTTCAGCACATATAAAAGATACCACAATTTGGGAAGCACATAAGTGCACCATTAGAGGCTTGCTGATCAAGCACAAAGCAAAGCTTAAGAGATTAGGTAGGGAACGCTATGACAGCTTGCTATCGCAGGTGGATCGAGCAGAAATGGATCACAAAGCTCACCCGCAAGATGAAGGACGGTGGACGCACCTTCTCTCCACAAGGCGTAATTTGCTACACTTTCTCCAAGAAGGGTATCAAAAACAGGCTCTAATGCTCAGACAGCTCTACTTTGAACAGGGCGACAAGCCCGGCAAAATGTTGGCCAGAGCTATTGCTAGAAAGAGATTAAGAACATACGTGCTTCACTTAAATGACGATCGAGGAAGTAAAAAGTCGGACGGTAACTCCATAGCAGAGTGCTTCAGGGCCTATTATGAGTCCCTTTATAACCTGCCTTACCCTAACCGAGTGGGACAGGTTCCTCATAACCCTGAGGAAGAGGAAGCCTACACAAAGGCATATCTTGAAAGCACAGAGCTCCCGATTCTGTCTAAGACGGACTCTGAGTCTCTTGACTCACCATTCACTTGCAAGGAAGTCCTCAAAGCTATAAAAGATCTCCCGACTGGCAAATCTCCAGGGCCGGACGGCTTTGGCCTACGGTACTACAAACTATACGCTGATATTCTGGCCCCAAAGCTTACGGATATGTTTAACACCTTGGCGGACTCCCCTGTCCTCCCTGAAACTATGCTTGAGGCCCATATAGCCGTGATCTCCAAGCCGGGGAAACCCCCGGAGAGACCTGAGAGCTATAGACCAATCTCGTTGCTCAATTCAGATGTCAAGGTACTAGCGAAGATCTTAGCCACCCGGCTTAACAGATATTTAGCAGACTTAATCTCCACTGAGCAGGTGGGCTTCATCCCATCTCGCGAAGCTAGGGATAACACCCTCAAGGTATTACAATTAATCACCCATGCCCGAGTGAACAACAAGCCGCTGGCTCTGGTCACGACCGACGCTGAAAAGGCGTTTGACCGGGTCAGCTGGCAGTTTATACGGCTTACCCTACAAAGATTTGGGTTTGGACCCAAATTCATCAACAAAACCATGTCACTATATTCTACCCCAAACGCCAAAGTGAGAGTTAACGGCATCTTATCAAATACTTTCCAGATCAGAAATGGCACGAGGCAGGGGTGTCCTCTATCCCCCCTCCTCTTTGCCCTCACAATAGAAGTCCTGGCAAGCAGAATCAGAGCCAGCCGGGGGGTCAGGGGATTCGTCATTGGTGAGACAGAGCATAAATTATCAATGTATGCAGACGATATTCTTCTCACTCTCTCGGATTCCTCGGGCTCCTTGGAGGCTGCTTTGGTTGAGTTTGGGTCCTATGGAGAGGTTTCTAACTTCCTCCTTAACCCAGCCAAATCGGAATTATTGAACATCACGATCCCCTCAGATACCTTTGACAACACCATACGTGGATGCCCAATAAAAGTAGCTGACCATAAAATTAAATATCTAGGTATAATAATTACTCCGGATATTCCAGAGACCATTGAGCTGAACTACAAGGCAATCAGCAATGAGGTCACGAGAGATCTCTGTAACTGGAAAAAGAAAACCATTTCATGGTTGGGGCGCATAGGGGTGGTTAAAATGAACATCCTACCCAGGGTCTTGTACATAATGCAGACAGTCCCAGCGCTGGCGGCATCCACCTACCTCAAGCAAATTCAAACTGCTATGGAGCGGTATATATGGAATGGAATCAAACCTAGAATTAAGAGGAGCACCATCTACCTCCCCAGGGAGAGGGGTGGGCTGGGGGTCCCGCTGTTGAGAGAGTATCAGAGATCTATCTCTTTACAGCGAATCATAGAGTGGTCCAGAAACTCCCCTAACAAGAGATGGATTCAGATAGACAATGAGATCCTCGAGAGGCGAAATGTCGGGTCCCTGGCGTGGATAACAGATAGAAATCGCCCTCTGAGGTTGACTCTTTACCCGCTGATGGCGGATACCTTTCAGGTCTGGGATAAGATCCAGGACAGAGAGCCCTTTGTCTCCACCAGAGTCTCGCCCAATGTGCCGATCCATGACAACCCGGATCTCGGTATGGATATCAAACCTTATGCACTAGGGGAAGAGCTCACTCTTGCTGAGATGTCAATCACAAACATCATTCAACAAGAGAAAATCAAGCCACTCGCAGAGCTACGAGAGTGGGATGAACACATCTTCGCTTCTTGGTTCAGGCTCGCGCAAATCACGCACTATTACACCACACACAGAGAGCGTTCCGCGCTCAACCGACGCAGGACACAATTTGAACTGCTCTGTACGATGCAGCAGACCCCTGCACATCTGATCTCACAACTGTACAAGATGCTCTTAACAAAGGGCGGGTCTGAGCTTCCATCATATGCCATAGCTTGGCAAAACGAGTTGAATACAGAAATCCCACCGAAAGATTGGGAAAAAATATTTCTGAAGGCTAAAAAGGTATCGGTGTCAGCGAGAATGCAGGAAATGCACTACAAGCTTTTGAGTCGCTGGTACCTCACACCCGCTAGACTTCATAGGATATACCCCCAGGTGGGAGGGGACTGCTGGAGGGGCTGTGGGGGCGAGGGAACGATTCTCCACATCTGGTGGGACTGCCCGTGTATACAGCCTTTTTGGGAGGGGGTGCTGGGAGTGATGAGTAATCGTTTAAAGATCATAATTCCCCCAAAATCCACGTATCTGATATCCCACGGATTCCCTAAGATAATTGGGGAAGACAAGTACCTTCTTTTCCTTATCATGCTCAACAGTGCAAAGGGACTCATACCCGTACACTGGAAGAGTACACGGATCCCGAGTCTTAAAGAGTGGGAGGAAAGGGTGGGAGACCTGCTGAGGCTCGAACGCTATCATTTCCTAAAAATAAACAAGATCGCAACACATGAGATGATGACCTTAACCTGGGAGGGCAGAGGATTATAACCCAAATCACATATAACTGGTCAGAACTGAATGAATGCACCTCTTTACTGGAGCCACATCTCTTGTCCCCGCTCATGCATCCGATCTCATAGTACGCCCTCTCCCCTCCCCTCTTCCCCTCAACCCCCCTTTTTTTTTTTCTTTTTTTTTTCTTTTTTCTCCATTCCCTCTTCTTCACCTTCTCCCACACTTCATTCTCCTCATTCTTCTCTCTTTCTCTTAACGCTGTATCAGCACATGCTCACATGAAAATGTTAGGCACCTTGAATTATCCAGCAATCTGTGTCAAAAAATGCTGGAAACTATTGAAGAGACTTCATCACTGCCTGACGCATAGTTCAAATGTTATAATTCTGTTTATCAGTTTTTGTCTTATAAGACAAAATTTTTCCCTATTTGGAAAGCAATAACAAGCTCAACGACCATACTTGCAATAAAAGTAAACAAGGACAAGTATGAGACTCTAACATGACTTTTATCTCACTGTTTAATTCAACACTGTGCTCACTACAACAGATCAATAAGAGCAACCTGTTACAACAATGTACATGTCTGTTAATACCTATATGTAAGCTTTTGATTTTCAGTGTTATGTATAACTCATCTTGTCACTAATAAAGCTTGTTTTTTAAAAAAAAAACTGTAAAAAATCCAGTGGGAAATGTGATGCAAAAAAGTGACTGAGTTGCTTGGTAAAATAATGTGATATCCCTAGACGTCGTTTGTTTCAAATTGGGTGGATTCCAAAACAAATTATATGATGGATAAGTAGTCCCTGAGTAACCTAAGGAAAAAAAGAAAAATACATAGTGCAATAATGCCTCTAACAGTGTTGGTGATAAGTGTTTAGCTTACCTAGTGCTCCTGAGCCGTTATACCAGTTTTACTACGCGTTTCGGTCTTGTAAAAGACCTTTCTCAAGACTGGTATTGGCTCCATCTATTGCTGCCCTTTTGATAACCTAACTGGCCAATGGTATTTTTGGAATTTTTTTTTTTGAAAATTGCGCCAAAAATTTCCCGCCGGTAATTTTCGCGCCTGTTATTATGTCCCGTATGTTTGGCCTCTTATTTTGACCTGGAAGGACAGTACTGGGTGGTGGATCCTTACGAGATGTATTGGTATAATACTTAGATCCGTATTACCTATAGTGGTCTAACCGGAAGTGCGTTGCGGTTATCATACGCACTTCCGGTCTTGCGCTGTATGTCTGGGCTGAATTAGAATTGCGGTTAAGTAGAGGATAGAACATGTGGTGTCTGGGCTGAATTAAAATTGAGGTTAGATAGAAAATAAAACAGGTGGTATTACGGACTCAGGAGCAACTGGTTTACATCCAAACTCTGAATGGTCTAGTATTGAAAGTAACATTTCAAATATTCGCCTAAAATATAATATAATAATACAATTACGTAAATTAAACAGGTATGGAAGTATTATATGTTAATATTTAAAATTAAAAGATGGGGTAGTGGCACATGGGTGAGTGATCTTTCGAAGATATTGGAATATGTTTAATTAAAATAGATATTGGAATATGTTTAATTAAAATAGAGTTGTTAAGAATAAATGGTTGAGGAACTAAGAGGTTTAAATTATTATATTAATTATTATAAATGACCCATTCTAAAAACCTAATCAATTATGTTCATTAAAAAATCATGTTCACTAAAAAATCATATTCACTGAAAAATCACTGTTAAGCAATTTTACAGATTTTATCATCAATATAATGCAGAAGTGAGAAAAAAACCACAAATAAATATTTGAAATCAATAGTATTAAGTTTCAATGGTAACTTGACTTGAATTAAATCAGATCAATTAAAAGTATAGTATACCTTAAATCCACTTTCTAGCCCATTAGTGAGTAAATAATTAGTGATGATTTAGGGACTTTTGAGGGTAGCATTAATTTCTCCATATGCTGGTCTGGACTGCGATGATGTTGGTTCCTTCAGATGTCATCATAATAGATGGAATATTTCCATGCTGCTGTTGAATCCTTTTGGAAAGGTGCAGTCTAAAAGGAAAATCCATTTGGATTCTACTCTAAGGAGTTGCTTTTCGAAGTCCCCCCCTCTCCAATTCTTTATTGGTTTGTCGATTCCCATAAATTTGAAGGTCTTACTATTTCCATTATGAACTTCTTTTCCCCATTTTATCTAGATTAGGTGCTCCCGAATCCTATCTCTCAATTTCCTGGATGTCTGCCCTATGTACTGCAGTCCACATCCGCATTCTATCAAATATATAATTCCTGTGTCATGGCACCTTATCATCTCTTTCATCTCAAAGTGTTCATTTGTTACCTTAGATTTGAAGGTGTGCCCCTTTTTCCCATGTTTGCAGGCTTTACACAGATGGCATGGGAAAAAACCTTTTAACTGTTGACCGTGTACACTCATTTCCTTGTTTCTGGTAGTGTTGGTAGGGATGCTGGGTGCAATCATTGTTTTAATATTCTTTGTTTTCCGGTATATGAAATTGGGGGACTCTGGCACTTCCTTAAAGAGGATAACATCATCGGGAAAGATCTGACTATGTTTCTTAATGATTCTTTCTATTAGGAATCTATTTTCACTGTACTCAGTGATGAATGGCACACAGATTTCTGTTTTCTCATCCTTATTCTTATCTTTATATTTCAACATGGATTCTCTATTCATTGTTTCCACCTCCTTCATTGTGTTATTTATATTTGATTCTTCGTATCCCCTTTCCAGAAATCGTTTCTTCAGAATTTCTGATTGCTCTTTCCATTTATTTATCTCGGAACAATTTCTTCTGATTCTCATAAACTGTCCCTTGGGGATGTTGGACTTCCATCTGTGGTGGTGGCAGCTAGTTTGATGAATGTAATTGCTGCAATCTACGTCTTTAATATATGTCGCGGTTGATAACTTTCCTTTTTTGACACTTATGTCCAGGTCTAAAAAGTGGATGTTATGTTTACTTATCTCATAAGTGAAGTGCAGATTCATACAATTCTGATTCATCACGTCTATGGTGTGTGTGAGATCTTCCGTAGAGCCTTTCCACACTATGATGATATCGTCTATGTATCTTTTGTATAGGACCAGGTCTGCGCCCGCTGGGCAGGAGTCCCAGAAGATCTTCTCCCATTGGCCCATATATAAATTGGCGTAGCTGGGCGCAAACCTGGTCCCCATAGCTGTTCCGCATATTTGATTGTAGAATTTTCCTCTGTCGTTGAAATAGTTGTGAGTAAGGATATATAGTATTCCTTCCAGTATAAACTCCCTTTGGTCTGGGCTCAAATCTCTGTCTTTGTCCAAAAAGTATTCCACTGCTTCTACACCTAGGTTGTGTGGAATACTCGTGTAAAGAGCAGTGACGTTGCAGGTGGCTAGGATGTAATCTTCTTCCCATTTCAGTTCGTTCATTATGTTCAGAATTTCAGTCGAGTCCTTTAGGTAGGATGGGAGTTTATGTACATATAACTTTTTGATCAATAATGCTAAACTAAATAATCAAATCAGTCAAAATGAATTTCGCTTCCTACAGGTTAAGTCACCTAGAGTGGCCACGCTGTATCTCCTGCCTAAAATACATAACAATGACAAAAAAACACCTGGCAGACCCATTGTGTCCAGCATCAATAGCCTTTGTGAACCAGCTAGCAGATTTTTAGATCTGTACCTACGTGATATAGTCTGGTCTCTACCATCGTTCACAAGGGACACAATGGACATTCTGAGCAAAATAAATGAAATATCAGTCGAAACAGAGGCTTTTCTCATTACATGTGACATAGAATCCCTTTACACGTCAATTAAACATAATTTTGGATGTGAGGCTGTGAAGTACTTTCTCAGCATGCAATCTACTGACAAAACAGAGAGGAATAATTTAATTCTTAAATTGCTTAACTTTGTGTTAAAACACAATTACTTTGTATTCAATGACAAGTTCTACCTGCAAATACAAGGCACAGCCATGGGGTCATTTTGTGCACCCTCCTACGCTAACATATATTTAGGCTGGTGGGAAAGAGAGCATGTATTTCACGAAAACATGACTAAATACACTACACATATTAATTTATGGTGTAGATATATAGATGACCTGTTCATCATATGGACAGGTAGTGAAGAACTTTTCAAAGAATTTATAACCATTCTGAATACTAATGTAATTAATTTAAAACTCACATACCATTTAAGCAAAGAAAAAGTTGAATTTCTGGATGTTATCATATTTAAAAATGCTGATAATGTACTAAAATCAGATCAATATAGATAAAACACAGCAACTAATTCCACCTTGCATTACAATAGCTGCCACACAACACAGACTAAACGAGCTATCCCCACTGGAGAATTTCTAAGATTGAGAAGAAACTGTACAGATTTTTCAACTTTTAATAAAAGAGCTAAAGAACTGACATCTCGCTTAAAGGAGAGAGGATACACCCGTGGGGTGATTAGGAGAGCATATCAGAGAGCACGCAGAACTAAGAGAGATGATCTACTAGTGCCAAAAAGGAAATCAGAGACTTTGTGTAATGAAGTCAGATTTGTAACCGGATTTAATGGTGAACACCAAACCATAACTAATATATTAAACAAACATTTTGATATACTCAAATCTGATAAAGACCTTCTACCGGTGATTGGAGATAGAATAAGTACGAGTTGGAGAAGAGCTCCAACTATCGGTAACAAACTTGTGAAAAGTCATTTCCTGAGAAGGAATGCCAGTACCAGGAATATATGTGGAACTTACACCTGTGGTGCATGTAGTTTTTGTAAATTTATACACAACGAACGTGAGTTCATGACAATAACTGGCATTGTCAAAAGAATGTTGGGATTCACAAATTGCAGAACGAAAAATGTTGTATATTGCCTTTTGTGCGTCTGTGGAAAAAACAGAATTTATGCTTACCTGATAAATTTCTTTCTCCTACGGTGTGTCCGGTCCACGGCTTCATCCTTACTTGTGGGAATATTCTCTTCCCCAACAGGAAATAGCAAAGAGAGCACAGCAAAAGCTGCCCATATAGCCCCCCTCTGGCTCCGCCCCCAGTCATTCGACCGACGTTTAGGAGAAAAAGGAGAAACCATAGGGTGCCGTGGTGACTGTAGTGTATAGAAAGAAAAAATTTGAAACCTGACTAAAAGCCAGGGCGGGCCGTGGATCGGACACACCGTAGGAGAAAGAAATTTATCAGGTAAGCATAAATTCTGTTTTCTCCTACATTGGTGTGTCCGGTCCACGGCTTCATCCTTACTTGTGGGAACCAATACCAAAGCTTTAGGACACGGATGAAGGGAGGGAACGAGTCAGGTTACCTAAACGGAAGGCACCACGGCTTGCAAAACCTTTCTCCCAAAAATAGCCTCCGAAGAAGCATAAGTATCGAATTTGTAAAATTTGGCAAAAGTGTGCAGAGAAGACCAAGTCGCTGCCTTACATATCTGATCAACAGAAGCCTCGTTCTTGAAGGCCCATGTGGAAGCCACAGCTCTAGAAGAGTGAGCTGTAATTCATTCAGGAGGCTGCCGTCCGGCAGTCTCATAAGCCAATCGGATGATGCTCTTCAGCCAAAAAGAAAGAGAGGTAGCAGTAGCTTTCTGTCCTCTCCTCTTACCAGAATAAACGACAAATAAAGATGAAGTCTGTCTGAAATCCTTTGTTGCATCTAAATAGAATTTTAAAGCACGGACCACATCTAAATTGTGTAACAAACGTTCCTTCTTCGAAACTTGATTCGGACACAGAGAAGGAACAACTATTTCCTGGTTAATATTCCTGTTGGAAACCACTTTTGGAAGAAAACCAGGTTTGGTACGCAACACAACCTTATCTGCATGGAATACCAGATAGGGTGGATCACACTGCAAAGCAGACAATTCAGAAACTCTTCTAGCAGAAGAAATAGCAACCAAAAACAGAACTTTCCAAGATAGTAACTTAATATCTATGGAATGTAGAGGTTCAAACGGAACCCCTTGAAGAACTGAAAGAACTAAATTTAGACTCCATGGAGGAGTCATGGGTCTGTAAACAGGCTTGATTCTGACTAAGGCCTGTACAAAAGCTTGTACATCTGGCACAGCTGCCAGGCGTTTGTGTAACAAAACAGACAAAGCAGATATTTGTCCTTTTAGAGAACTCGCTGACAACCCTTTATCCAAACCCTCTTGGAGAAAGGAAAGAATCTTAGGAATTTTAATTTTACTCCAAGAGAATCCCTTGGATTCACACCAACAGATATATTTTTTCCATATTTTATGGTAAATTTTCCTAGTCACAGGTTTTCTGGCTTGGACCAGAGTATCTATAACTGAATCTGAAAACCCAAGCTTAGATAAAATCAAGCGTTCAATTTCCAAGCAGTCAGCTGCAGAGAGACTAGATTTGGATGTTCGAATGGATCTTGTACTAGAAGATCCTGTCTCAAAGGTAGCTTCCATGGTGGAGCCGATGACATATTCACCAGGTCTGCATAACAAGTCCTGCGTGGCCACGCAGGAGCTATCAGAATCACCGAGGCCTTCTCCTGTTTGATCCTGGCTACGAGCCTGGGAAGGAGAGGAAACGGTGGAAACACATAAGCTAGGTTGAACGACCAAGGCGCTAATGCATCCACCAGTGTCGCCTTGGGATCCCTGGATCTGGACCCGTAGCGAGGAACCTTGAAGTTCTGACGAGACGCCATCAGATCCATGTCTGGAATGCCCCATAATTGAGTTAACTGGGCAAAGACCTCCGGGTGGAGTTCCCACTCCCCCAGATGGAAAGTCTGACGACTCAAATAATCCGCCTCCCAGTTGTCTACTCCTAGGATGTGAATTGCAGATAGATGGCAGGAGTGATCCTCCGGCCCTTTGATGATCTTGGATACCTCTCTCATCGCCAAGGAACTCTTTGTTCCTCCCTGATGATTGATGTAAGCTACAGTCGTCATGTTGTCCGACTGAAATCTTATGAATCCGGCCTTCGCTAGTTGAGGCCAAGGCCGGAGCGCATTGAATATCGCTCTTAGTTCCAGGATGTTTATCGGGAGAAGAGACTCTTCCCGAGACCATAGACCCTGAGCTTTCAGGGAGTCCCAGACCGCGCCCCAGCTTAATAGACTGGCGTCGGTCGTGACAATGACCCACTCTGGTCTGCGGAAACTCATTCCCTGAGACAGGTGATCCTGAGTCAACCACCAACGGAGTGAGTCTCTGGTTAACTGGTCTACTTGAATCTGGGGAGACAAGTCTGCATAATCCCCATTCCACTGTCTGAGCATGCACAGTTGCAATGGACCACATACTCTTTACCATCCCCGTGGAGATGCTACTTGTTCAGAGCGGCAAAGAGAATGACTGGGGGGGGGGCGGAGCCAGAGGGGGGTATATGGGCAGCTTTTGCTGTGCTCTCTTTGCCATTTCCTGTTGGGGAAGAGAATATTCCCACAAGTAAGGATGAAGCCGTGGACCGGACACACCAATGTAGGAGAAAGGTACATAGGAATTACTACACGCGAACTACGCACAAGATTAGGGGAACATGTTAACAGCATCAAGAACTGTTTGAATGACAAAGAAAATAATAAGAATCTTACCCCAGTGGCTAAACATTACCTGAAAAGACATGGAATCAAACCTGATTTGAAAGTATGCGTTCTACAGGTCATTAAACCTGGTATTAGAGGGGGCAATGTAGAAACGATGTTACTACAGGCGGAATGCAGGTGGATCTTTTGGCTAAACACGTTAGCATCAAATAGCCTGAACGAACAAGATGGATATAACTCTTTTCTGTAATAACACACTATATCCCCCATTCATCTAACCATGAGGGGAGTCTGTGATATGGGAATCACTGTTTTTTGACTTATGGGTATTAAATGAGAAATTATTATTACGGTTCCGATTCCTGCAACTGTGAGGTTGGTGAAATATGAGTATCGTGATGATATCAATCTTAACAATAAATCTGTACTAACTAATTTATTGCCTATATAACCTTTGATAAAACCGGCTTATACACCATATATATATAGAAACACTTTACTACTGACATTGCCCCCTATATTTTAATCTAATTTGTATGTCCTCTACTTTAACACACAATAGGATTTATTTGCAATGACTCTTTATTAGGATTAGTTTCTGTGATAAAAGATGTTTCCAACATATATGTCAGTATTTACCCATACATAAGAAGTCCATCTTATACCTCTTGATTCCGATGTCTGATCTACCTTTGTATATTTATAAATCCTGATTTAACCCCCAATCAATACTAAAATATACTGTGGTGTGTTATATTTCGACCGGATCATATTAAACCAACTTTCTCAGTCCTTTCAGACGAATTTATGGTAAAGTGTATTAATTTTCTCACACTATGCAAAATAATGTCTGATGATTGAATTTATTTCATTCATTTAATTATTGAATTCTTCTCCTGCAATCCTCCTATAAACAGAGTAATCTTGGACAATATGACTGCACCTTACTCTCTCTTTCTCCTTTGTTGGAGATCACAACTATGGAAACACATTACTTATGCTCTTTCATCAACATTAACATAATACGGATACCGGTTTCCTAAAACAATTATTAAACTACGATCAGTCTGATTGTATACACTTATGCTCATCTCCTTCCAATCATATTATGAATTGAATTTTAGTTGATCGTATCTGTCATTTAATATTGTCCGTGTTTCTCTGAGATTGTTAGAAACCGCCCCCAATTCCCTATGCAACACGTTGATGGAGCAGAACCGTTCCCACCGCATCATTGACACATGATTGGCTACTTTTGATATATAGGCTACGTGGCTACAAACAGTCCGGTTAGCCTTTGAAAAAGCCAAGTCAGGCGAAATGCGCATCAGGCGCCACTACGGCTGTGCTATCTACTAGTGTACACATGCTGTCTACACTCTTATAGACATTTCATTGCATTGCGCTATTTGATATGGGCAGGCTAATACTGGTCTGACACTACACTAAACAGTATATTTGTTTGAGGTTAATCCTCTTATTATTTATAGTTTCTGTGTAATTCATGAACCTATGTTTGAGAAACCTCTGCCAAAACTCTCTACATATTCAGGTGCTTTTGCAACAGTGCTAATTGTTTGTGTATTCACGCTGCTTACACTCTTATTCTACATTATATTGTGTCATGGGTATTTGATTTGGACAGATTCATACTGGTCCAGCATTGCACTAGATAGTATTATTATCGTTTGCGGTCAATCCTCTTTTTTTAGATAGATTCCCTGCAATCCGCGAACCTTGTTTGGTATGTTTCTGCCCAAACTTGCAATACTCATTTACTTGGTCTTGTAACTATTTTATTTATGGGATATTATGTGGATAGACAGCCACCCTTTATGTGGGTATTTCTTTTAATCTAAGTATTATTCACTACTGGTATAGTAGTTTTTATCTTCATTCACTCAATAAATGTTAAGTTTTAATTACATTTACCTACACTGAGTAGCCA
The DNA here is from genome assembly GCF_027579735.1 of Bombina bombina. NCBI lineage: Eukaryota > Metazoa > Chordata > Amphibia > Anura > Bombinatoridae > Bombina > Bombina bombina. The sequence goes on along the minus strand of NC_069501.1, from coordinate 109,311,782 downwards.
CCTATGCCAAAAAAATTTTTTGCGAGTGCTCTATTTTCTGTTCGCTTTTCTCCTTCATTTTTTCATTGTCATATAATACCAATAATTGTATTTAATGAGGTAAGTATTTAAATATGTTTTTCATTAATTGCAAATTCTGTTAAGCAAGGTAACATCATCATGTACAAATAAAATTACATTACATAAAAAACATCCAGTGATAAGGAACAAAACAACAGTTGGTGCTAGGCTAATAGAACCTTCAAAAGACAGAGGAACCCATGTGTCACCAGCAGGCCAGATACCAAACAAATTAGGATTTCTATCAGCTGTCTTGTATAATATCTACAAAAAAAAGATTTTGCCACTGTTGGGGTCTGTGGCGTGAACTATGTTACAGCATTCTGGGACTATCTAGATGTGGCTTTAAGGGTTACACATTGTCTGCTATCTATGGCTATAACATTGAACATGAAATAATTCAAACAGCAAAATATTAGTCGTATATAATCAAAATAAGGACAAGTGCCTTACCATATGATTACAAAGCTCATAAGCTCCCTCTCACATACTCTGTGTGGATCGTACACAGGAAATTCTTTAAGTATGCAATGAAAAGTTTTTATGCTATAGAACAATAATAAAAGCAAACTGCCTGAAATCCAGTTACTAAATGGAAATCTGACTGGAACTCTGACTAGTAATTCTGCAGCATTACTGAGCCATTCTGTTGACAAGGCTGAGATACCACACTCTCCTTCCTAAACTACGTCCTTTACTGTAAAATTGCCGGTCACTCAGCATCCTTGAGAAAACCACCTTAACATGGCAAAACAAGTTGGATTTGCTGACAGGTATTCTCACTGTAAATACACCAGTTCATCATTGGTCAGTTTTCTCTCTTCTGTGTATGTCATCAATGATAGCTAATTTGAGGTGTCAGCTTAAGGTGGTATTGTCCTTCAAAATGTTTCCATTGTGTATGTTATAATTGTCTACATTTTGGTGCCTTTTTAAATACTGAAATATAGGGGTTGTTTACAATCCAGGGGTCGAAATTTATTGAGTTTTTCGGCCATTGATATGCACTTTTCTAGTTTGAGCCAATCATCATCAAGGGTTTTCTAGTGCTTCTCAGCCCAAAAATGCATTATCAACTTTTTCCATTGAAATGCTCTGTACTAACCATGGGACAGTCCTCTTTAAGGAGATCACTATCCAATGTCTGAAAAGATTTGGGCAGGTGGTTCCTTCCCTCTTGTGATTCCAAGTCACAGCCTGTCTTGTGTTCCAGCCAGTGCTAATGTCCTGTCTATAATTCCAGTGTCGTTTATATCCATTTTTCTGTTGGTATTTATTATTGCACAAACATTTCTGGTGAAATGCTTGTGCAATGTGCCTCCTGCACATTTGCGGCCAATCAGCTGCTAGCAGGGGGTGCCAATCATCCTGATTGTATCCGATCAGGATGATTGCTGTGTGGCGGATGAAATTAAGGAGCAGCAGTCTTACGATCGCTGCTTCTTAACTTTTGTTTCTCGCACAGAAACAGCTGCTCCACAGCATAATAAATCCACCCCTTAGTATCCTGCTACATAGCCTTGTCTACTTGCACAATAACTCTGTTCCACTGCTCCACTATCAGACTAAGACGTTATTTGTGCCACTGCTCCACTATCAGACTAGAGCATTATTTATCTCAGAACTTGTTAATAAACGTTATCACTTGCAGGCTGTTGTCAATATGCCCGAAGGCAAAACAGTATTGCCAGTATCAACTGATTAACAGATCAAGGTGCCAGTAGCCACAGAAATAACTATTTTGCACAGGATTATACAGAGCATGGTACCAGCCAACACTGGGTTAAAAACTCCTATATAAATAAAGCAAGCCTTTCCTATTAACCCCATAACGACCAAGGACGTGCCAGGAACGTCCTACAAAAAAAGACCCTTAACGACCAAGGACGTTCCTAGCACGTCCTCTGGTCTTTCAAGCAGTGGAAGCGATCCTGATCCCTTCCAGCCGCTTTTATGGTATTGCAGTGATGCCTCGATATGGAGGCATCCTGCAATACCATTTTTTTTACAAACGGCCACGGCACACTGGTTGAAAAACACTGGCCTAGATTAATACTTTGGGTTGTCTACTAAAAAAAATATATATACATGTCAAGGGATATTCAGGGATTCCTGACAGATATCAGTGTTCCAATGTAACTAGCGCTAATTTCGAAAAAAAATAAAAATGGTTTGGAAATAGCAAAGTGCTACTTTTATTTATTGCCCTATAACTTATAAAAAAAAGCAAAGAACATGTGAACGTTGGGTATTTCTAAACTCAGAACAAAATTTAGAAACTATTTAGCATAGGAGTTTTTTTGGTGGTTGTAGATGTGGGGGTCAAAGTTAGAAAAAGTGTGTTTTTTCCCATTTTTTCATCATATTTTATATAATTTTACACAGTAAATTATAAGATACTAGTCCTAAAGCCCGTTCACACAGGCCATTTTTTGCAGTACAGTGGTCCCACCCCTTGCTCTCTCTCATCCCCTCTCTTTTGTGCTCTCTCCCCCTCTCTTTTGCGCTCTCTCCCCCTCTCTTTTGCGCTCTCTCTCGCTCCACCTCTCTTTTGCGCTCTCTCTCCCCACCTCTATTTTGCTCTCTCTCCCCCTTCTCTTTTGCTCTCTCTCCACCTCTCTTTTGTGCTCTCTCTCCACCTCTCTTTTGTGCTCTCTCCCCATCTCTTTTGCGCTCTCTCTCCCCCCTCTCTTTTGCGCTCTCTCTCTCCTTTTTTTGTGCTCTCTCTACCCCCTCTCTTTTGCTCTGTCTCTCTCCCCTCTCTTTTGCTCTCTCTCTCTCCATCCCTCTATTTTGCGCTCTCTCCAACCTCTTTTGCTCTCACCCCCTCTCTATTGCTCTCTCTCACCCTCTTTTTCTCTCTCTTCCGTCTATTTTGCTCTTTCCCCTCTCTTTTGCTCTCCCCCCCCCCTCTCTTTAGCTCTTTCCTATCTATTTTTGTCTCTCCCCCTCTCATTCTATTTCTCTCCCCTCTCTCTCACACCGACAGCGCCCAGCCACGCCCCAACCATGCCCGGTCACGCATACGCTCCCATCCGGCTCCACCCACGCCACGCCTACTTTCGTCGCAAACAGCACAGCATGTCCGGTAAGGCCAGGTGTGTTTGACCTTGTGCTGTCTCTACTGCGCATGACAGCTTCGGACAAACACACTTGGCCTTTTATATAATAGGATGATGAAAATAATGGTATATTTAGAAAGTCCATTTAATGGCGAGAAAAACTGTATATAATATGTGTGGGTACAGTAAATGAGTAAGAGGAAAATTACAGTTAACACAAACACCGCAGAAATGGTCCCAGACGGTCAACAAATGGAAAAGTTGTCTGGAGAGGCTCACCCGTGTGCCCGTATTTATCATAAAAAAAGGTAGTATTTTGACGCTAGTTTCCAAAGGTGAGCTATGGCATAATAATGATACATTTCTCCTTGAGGAATATAACTGTGTCTGATTTATCATTAATAAAAAGCAGAAAAATTGTGATTTCGAATGATTCATTTAAATAAATTTGTTTAGTATTTTTTATTATATTTGCGTGAACATTCTTTTACAGCATTTCTTTAATTTAAGAAACTGATTTTCAATGGTTTTATTACATGTAAAAATCAAGCTAATTCCTTTAGTATCCATCCTTCAATTTAACCTAACAATTTAACACTGTTAAATTGATATACTTTGTTAACTCCGGTGTATCCTATAAATCCTCTCCAGTCTAGGCATTTATCTAATGCATCTCTACAATTGTCTAATGCATCTCTTTTAATAAATTTGTTATACTTTTTAACCACTTATGATTCATCCTTTGCAGCTGGTAAATCCTTTGTCTTGCCTCCTATTAAGGCAGTGTAGGGCACAATTGGGCCTGGAGCAAGCTAAGGGTTAAAGCTGTAGGGAGAGATAGGAGAAGAGGGCTGGCTAGGGAGGTTAGTGGCAACAATGTTGCATGCAGGGGAGGGGCCCACTACTCACCTTAAAAGTGGGGATCTTCAGCTTCCTGGCCCTCTTCTTCCTGGAATCCAGTGCAGACGAGTTCTTTATGTTATTGTTCAGGGTAATTTTCAAATTCTGTGAACAATGCAGCGATCCAGACGATCCAAACTCCCTCCACATCGCTTCTATGAGTTGGTGTTCGAGAAACCTGGATCAGACAGACAGAAAAAACAGATAAGTGCACTAGATAGTATTGAAGAGCTAGATGATATTATGCCACTTACACAGTTCACTAAAGAGGCTAGGCCTAGTGCTACCAAAACACAGATTAGTCACACAGTTAGTAGGTTGGATATACATGCAACTAGTGATGGAGATAATTCAGCCTATGTATCAGTTGCAATGGCTAGGCCTGATGAAACATCGGCCTGTCTCCAATCTCAAGACCAATTGCCTTTGCAGCAAATAGATGGCCATGAGGGTAATTTGGGGGTAGAATTAGCTGCTCCTGCTGTTAGGCCTCAAGCCTTATGTACCCCCTCGGGCAGGCCGCATGCACATGCTGCGGCCTACTCGGAGGGCATGGCCTCTCCAACTTCTAGGCCTATTCCGGATAGGGCAATAGCCATAGGCACTTTAATTAATACCCTGGATAATGGGCAGGCACGCACTGTTAATCAGGATGATGCGGCCTCGGCCCACGTGGCAACCCCAGGCCCTTCCACTTATTTTGGCCCTCAAGTAGTTACCCCTCTGGCCCTTCCGGTAGGCCATAATTTGCCCCCAGGCCCTGGTTCGTCTGTGCCTGACCCCCCTTTGGCCTCGCCTGTGGCCCACTCATCTACCGGCGCCCTTGTTTCCCCCTCAGGCTGCATGGCGCACTTAGGCCGCATCCTCGATCCTCCAGCTTCTCTTCAGGCGATGCCGGTGTCGGGTCCTCCAAGCCAGGCAGTAAGTGCGCAACCGGAAGTTCCGGTCACGCGTCCCTCCACTTCCGGTTTCGTCGCACAGAGCAGCGTCGGGAGTCCAAGGGAGCGGCCGCATCCTCTTCAGCTCCGAGCAGGTGAGCAACAACAGAGGATGTTGGACGGGGGAGGGGTAGTAGGCCGCAAGGGAACTCAAGTGCGGCAGCAGAGAGTATCTTCACAGGTTGTCAGCAGTAGGCAGGGGGTATCTTGACGACGGCAGATGCCTTAGAATCAACGCAGGGTCCACCAGAGGTCTAAAAAGAAGGAGAGGTGTTACCGCTAGGGGCAATAGATTAACCCCTTTAGGTCGAGGAATGCTATAAGGTGCTAATGCGCTAGGGCGAGGAATAGGCAGTCAGATAAGCAGGCAAATAAGTGCTATGGAATCACACCAACAGGGCCAAATAGGTGTGATGCATATGCACGCCCAGGCTCCAGGCCACCATAATGTCGCGCTTGAACAGGCCCAAGGGCATACGCAAGCAGACAATAGGGCAGCTCATAATGAATTTAGCGCAGCATCGCACACAGCCAGAAGCTGCTCAGCTACTCACAGTATGAATGTACAATCTGTGAATGTACAATCTGTTTCAAATGCAGGTATTTCAGGTATGAATGTGGCGCCATCTCTATATGGCAATGAGTTAGGGGCCAATATATCTGCACCATTACAATTGCAAGTTAGTGCTGTGAATGCAGTGCATGAACGAGTGGGTCATGATTCGCTTAGGGCTAATAACATCCAGAATTCAGCAGGAGGAGCTGGTGTGTCGGGGGGGGGGGGGGGTTGCTAGTGTTTCGAATGCCAGCGTGAGTGCTCAGAATGTGTCAGGCTTGGGGGCTACTAACCCTCCCTTTACTGGTGTCCGTAGTGCTCACGATCTCTTTTCTTTGTTGCAGAACGCAGCGCAGATGGAGCCACAGCAGGTTGACGTGCCTTTAGCTTCGTCTATTTCAGCAGCTCCTCATGAACAGACGGGATCATCATTGCAGCGTGATGTGTCTAGCAATTCAAACCAACGGGAAAGATGGTCCTATGCCTGGTCCTTCTGCTTCAGGTCCGGAATCGCAGGACAATGCAGTTGCTATTCCCGGTAAGTCCTCCACATTTACACATGACCGACATGACTTTGTTGACTCATCCCTTTTAAACTCTGAATGTGACAGCGACACCTCATTGGGGCTGAGGGGTAAGGGTCAGAAGCGCATGTTTGCAATGGTTAAAAAAATATAGCAGGTAATACAGTCAGGTTCAGTCGGGAACATAGCACAGACGCAGCTGGCGATAGCTCCACCCAATCCCATGCAGGATACCACTTCCCCAGCGGACCAGCATCCGCCAATTAATCTAGTTTCGGAAAGGAAGGTTGCCTTGCATGGCGATTCATTACCATCGTACACCCCCTCTTTGCACGGCCATTTAAAACCAAAAACCATTAAAAAGATACAGCAGGGCAAATATGTTAACATATTTGAATTATCTGCTGAGGCATGTAGACAGAGGGAGAAAAGTGCAGATGGCACTGGACCTAAAAGGTTCAAGCATCCGGAAACGTTTGAAGAGTGGTTAATCTGTTTTAGGGTTTTCTCTTCTTGCTACTTAGAGAAATACCCTAGCCAGTGTCATGCCATTCTTAAATACACCGACAACATACATTGGATCCAGAGGAAGTTTGGTGAAGGGGCATGGAGAGAGTATGATGCGGAATTCAGGCAGAAGATGGCTGGTAATCCAGTTCTCACCTTCGATACCACTGATACGCACCTTTGGCAATGCCTTGGCTCTTATGGGTCCCCCTCCTCCACCAACACCTCTGGTAACCAGTCCTTTCGTGCTTCCAAAGCGAAGCGCAGGGGAGGTACCTGCTGGGCATTTCAAGATAACAAATGCGACAGAGGTAACTCATGTGCATTTAGGCACCTGTGCAGATACTGTGCCGGGTCCCATGCGGGGAGTGAATGTGCCAGAAAACAGGACTCTTCGTCTGGTAGAGCACAAAACAAGCTCGCTCTTGTTCCTAAGAGCACCAACGCCAGTGAAGGTGCACGCTCCTGAGCCTTGGCTCAGAGTGTACCCAGATTCGCAAGCAGCATTTTTGCTTTTCAACGGCTTTACTGCTGGTTTTCATATACCAGTGACAAGGGCCGTTGAGGGCTCTAGATGCTACCGTAACCTTAAATCAACTTACCAATACCCAGAGGTTGTTAGGGAAAAGCTGAATAAGGAAATAACATTGGTCCGTGTAATAGGTCCTTTTCCTTTCCCCCCTTTGCCGAATCTGGTAATATCCCCTTTAGGTGTGGTACCCAAGAAGGAATTGGGCAAATTCTGTCTAATACAGCACCTCTCACACCCCAGAGGCTATTCTGTCAATGATGCCATTGACCCAGAGCTTAGCTCAGTGCACTATCAATCTTTTGATAGTGCACTGGAATTGGTATGTGGGGTAGGACCAGGTGCCTTGTTGGCGAAATTGGATATAGAATCTGCTTTTCGTCTGTTGCCCTTGCACCTTTCATCGTTTTATTTGATGGGTTGCAAGTTTCAAGGGGGTTTTTATGTGGATAGGTGCTTGCCCATGGGCTGCGCAATCTCTTGCGCATTATTTGAAACCTTCAGTACATTCTTGCACTGGGTTTTGGCCCAACAGGCGGACAATAACCACATTGCACACTATCTCGATGATTTCCTCTTAGTAGGGAGTCCAGGATCTGACGAATGCCAGCAACTAATGGAATCCATGAGGATCCTGATGTTGCAATTCGGGGTCCCTTTGGCGGAAGACAAGACCGAAGGCCCAGGTACTTGCATCATGTTCTTGGGTATCGAAATTGATACCGTAGACAAGCTCTGTAGGCTGCCCTCTGGGAAAGTCCGGGATATGCTTGAGGCGGTTGGAGCGGACGTTTCCATGGTGACTATTACACTTAGGCAGTTACATTCATTGCTGGGCCTTCTTAATTTTGCAGGCAGAGTTATCCCCATGGGGAGAGTCTTCAATCATAGATTAGAAACTAAGCTAAAGGGCAAACTCAGACCTTCTGAAAAAATTTGGGTTTCCGAAGGTATGAGAGCTGATCTGCAGATCTGGAGGACTTTTCTCCAGCATTTCAATGGGATTCGATTATGGCGATCTGAACCCATTTCCAGTCAGTTGTTGCACTTATTTACTGATGCTGCAGGATCAAAGGGGTACGGAGCTTATTTCAAAGGGCAGTGGAGTGCAGGGCCTTGGCCGCTAGACTGGTCAGCTAGGGGCCTGACCCGAAATCTTACCCTTTTGGAGCTCTTCCCTATCGTTTTGGCTATCGAGCTTTGGGGAAAACAATTCACAAACAGGACGGTTAACTTCTGGACAGATAATCTCAGTGTCGTTCACGCGGTGAATGGGCTTTCAGCCACATCTGCGGCTGTAGTTTGTTTGTTGCGACATCTGGTGTTACGCTGTCTCGAACTTAATATCCAGTTTCAGGCGCGACATGTCCCTGGAGTCAATAATGTCTTAGCAGACGCGCTATCAAGGTTTGATTGGGTGACGTTCAGATGTTTGGCTCCTCAGGCTGCAGCAGAAGGCTTGCCCTGTCCTGGTTTCCTTTGGCAGCTTCTCCATCTTGGATATCCTTGCTCCCTTAGTGCAGGCATCACTAGCCCCTAACACATGGTGCTCCTATGTCCGACTTTGGCATGAATGGGAAGAGTTTTGCTGGCGTCAGAATGTGGAGGCTGCTGAGGCATCACAAGACACAACTGGCTGGTGAGTCTTTGGCAGGGGGGCGCCCGGCAGGGAGCTGTTCATTCTCGCTTAGCGGCCTTATCATTCTTTTACCGCACGCTCGCTTTGCCGGATCCAGCTAACTCAAAATTTATGTGTTAAGTTGTTAAAGGTTGGGGCAAGCTGCAACCACAACAAAAACAGAATTTATGCTTACCTGATAAATTACTTTCTCCAACGGTGTGTCCTTGTGGGATATCTCTTCCCCAACAGGAAATGGCAAAGAGTCCCAGCAAAGCTGGCCATATAGTCCCTCCTAGGCTCCGCCCACCCCAGTCATTCGACCGACGGACAGGAGGAAATATATAGGAGAAACCATATGGTACCGTGGTGACTTTAGTTAGAGAAAATAATTCATCAGACCTGATTAAAAAACCAGGGCGGGCCGTGGACCGGACACACCGTTGGAGAAAGTAATTTATCAGGTAAGCATAAATTCTGTTTTCTCCAACATTGGTGTGTCCGGTCCACGGCGTCATCCTTACTTGTGGGAACCAATACCAAAGCTTTAGGACACGGATGAAGGGAGGGAGCAAATCAGGTTACCTAAACGGAAGGCACCACGGCTTGCAAAACCTTTCTCCCAAAAATAGCCTCCGAAGAAGCAAATGTATCAAATTTGTAAAATTTGGCAAAAGTGTGCAGTGAAGACCAAGTCGCTGCCTTACATATCTGGTCAACAGAAGTCTCGTTCTTGAAGGCCCATGTGGAAGCCACAGCCCTAGTGGAGTGAGCTGTGATTCTTTCAGGAGGCTGCCGTCCGGCAGTCTCATAAGCCAATCGGATGATGCTTTTAAGCCAAAAGGAAAGAGAGGTAGAAGTCGCTTTTTGACCTCTCCTTTTACCAGAATAAACAACAAACAAAGAAGATGTTTGTCTGAAATCTTTTGTAGCCTCTAAATAGAATTTTAGAGCACGGACTACGTCCAAATTGTGTAACAAACGTTCCTTCTTTGAAACTGGATTCGGACATAAAGAAGGTACAACTATCTCCTGGTTAATATTTTTGTTAGAAACAACCTTAGGAAGAAAACCAGGCTTAGTACGCAAAACCAACTTATCTGCATGGAACACCAGATAGGGCGGAGAACACTGCAGAGCAGATAACTCTGAAACTCTTCTAGCAGAAGAAATTGCAACCAAAAACAAAACTTTCCAAGATAGTAACTTAATATCTATGGAATGTAAAGATTCAAACGGAACCCCTTGAAGAACTGAAAGAACTAGATTTAGACTCCAGGGAGGAGTCAAAGGTCTGTAAACAGGCTTGATCCTAACCAGAGCCTGAACAAATGCTTGAACATCTGGCACAGCTGTCAGTCTTTTGTGTAGTAAGACAGATAAAGCAGAGATCTGTCCCTTTAGAGAACTTGCAGATAATCCTTTCTCCAAATCTTCTTGTAGAAAGGAGAGAATCTTAGGAATTTTTATCTTATTCCATGGGAATCCTTTGGATTCACACCAACAGATATATCTTTTCCATATTTTATGGTAAATCTTTCTAGTTACCGGTTTTCTGGCCTGAACCAGAGTATCTATCACAGAATCTGAAAACCCACGCTTCGATAGAATCAAGCGTTCAATCTCCAAGCCGTCAGCTGGAGGAAGACCAGATTTGGATGTTCGAATGGACCCTGAACAAGAAGGTCCTGTCTCAAAGGTAGCTTCCATGGTGGAACCGATGACATATTCACCAGGTCTGCATACCAAGTCCTGCGTGGCCACGCAGGAGCTATCAAGATCACCGAGGCCCTCTCCTGATTGATCCTGGCTACCAGCCTGGGAATGAGAGGAAACGGTGGAAATACATAAGCTAGGTTGAAGGTCCAAGGCGCTACTAGTGCATCTACTAGAGTCGCCTTGGGATCCCTGGATCTGGACCCGTAGCAAGGAACCTTGAAGTTCTGACGAGACGCCATCAGATCCATGTCTGGAATGCCCCATAATTGAGTTATTTGGGCAAAGATCTCCGGATGGAGTTCCCACTCCCCCGCATGGAATGTCTGACGACTCAGAAAATCCGCCTCCCAGTTTTCCACACCTGGGATGTGGATCGCAGACAGGTGGCAGGAGTGATCCTCCGCCCATTGAATTATTTTGGTCACTTCTTTCATCGCCAGGGAACTCCTTGTTCCCCCCTGATGATTGATATACGCAACGGTCGTCATGTTGTCTGATTGGAACCTTATGAATCTGGCCTTTGCTAGTTGAGGCCAAGCCCTGAGAGCATTGAATATCGCTCTCAGTTCCAGAATGTTTATCGGGAGAAGAGACTCTTCCCTAGACCATAGACCCTGAGCTTTCAGGGATTCCCAGACCGCGCCCCAGCCCACTAGACTGGTGTCGGTCGTGACAATGGGACAGATGGTCCAGGGTCAGCCACCAACGGAGTGAATCTCTGGTCTTCTGATCTACTTGAATCATTGGAGACAAGTCTGTATAGTCCCCATTCCACTGTTTGAGCATGCACAGTTGTAATGGTCTTAGATGAATTGGTGCAAAAGGAACTATGTCCATTGCTGCAACCATCAACCCTACTACTTCCATGCACTGCGCTATGGAAGGACGTGGAACAGAATGAAGAACTTGACAAGTGCTTAGAAGTTTTGACTGTCTGACCTCTGTCAGAAAAATCCTCATTTCTAAGGAATCTATTATTGTTCCCAAGAAGGGAACTCTTGTTGACGGAGACAGAGAACTTTTTTCTATGTTCACCTTCCATCCGTGTGATCTGAGAAAGGCCAGAACGATGTCTGTATGAGCCTTTGCCTTTGATAGGGACGACGCTTGTATTAGAATGTCGTCCAAGTAAGGTACTACTGCAATTCCCCTCGGTCTTAGAACCGCTAGAAGGGAACCTAGTACCTTTGTGAAAATCCTTGGAGCAGTGGCTAACCCGAATGGGAGGGCCACAAACTGGTAATGTTTGTCCAGAAAGGCGAACCTTAGGAACTGATGATGTTCTTTGTGGATAGGAATATGTAGGTACGCATCCTTTAGATCCACGGTAGTCATAAATTGACCTTCCTGGATATTGGGTAGAATCGTTCGAATGGTTTCCATCTTGAACGATGGTACCCTGAGAAATTTGTTTAGGATCTTCAAATCCAAAATTGGTCTGAAAGTTCCCTCTTTTTTGGGAACTACGAACAGATTGGAATAAAATCCCATTCCCTGTTCCTTTATTGGAACTGGGTGTATCACTCCCATCTTTAACAGGTCTTCTACACAATGTTAGAACGCCTGTCTCTTTATTTGGTTTGAGGATAATTGAGATATGTGGAACCTTCCCCTTGGGGGTAGTTCCCTGAATTCCAGGAGATAACCCTGAGAAACTATTTCTAGCGGCCAGGGATCCTGAACATCTCTTGCCCAAGCCTGAGCAAAGAGAGAGAGTCCGCCCCCTACTAGATCCGGTCCCGGATTGGGGGCTACTCCTTCATGCTGTTTTGTTAGCAGCAGCAGGCTTCTTGGCCTGCTTACCCTTGTTCCAGCCTTGCATCGGTTTCCAGGCTGGTTTGGGTTGTGAGGCATTACCCTCTTGCTTAGAGGATGCAGAATTGGAGGCCGGTCCGTTCCTGAAATTGCGAAAGGAACGAAAATTAGACTTATTCTTGGCCTTGAAAGGCCTATCTTGTGGAAGGGCGTGGCCCTTTCCCCCAGTGATGTCTGAAATAATCTCTTTCAATTCTGGTCCAAATAGAGTTTTACCTTTGAAAGGGATGTTAAGCAATTTTGTCTTGGATGACACATCCGCTGACCAAGACTTTAGCCAAAGCACTCTGCGCGCCACGATTGCAAACCCTGAATTTTTCCGCTGCTAATCTAGCTAATTGCAAAGCGGCATCTAAAATAAAAGAGTTAGCCAACTTAAGTGTGTGAACTCTGTCCATAACCTCCTCATATGGAGTCTCTCTACTAAGCGAGTTTTCTAGTTCCTCGAACCAGAACCACGCTGCTGTAGTGACAGGAACAATGCACGAAATGGGTTGTAGAAGGTAATCTTGCTGAACAAAAATCTTTTTAAGCAAACCCTCCAATTTTTTATCCATAGGATCTTTGAAAGCACAACTATCCTCGATAGGAATAGTAGTGCGTTTGTTTAGAGTAGAAACTGCCCCCTCGACCTTAGGGACTGTCTGCCATAAGTCCTTTCTGGGGTCGACCATAGGAAATAATTTCTTAAATATAGGGGGGGGAACAAAAGGTATGCCGGGCTTATCCCACTCCTTATTCACTATGTCCGCCACCCGCTTGGGTATAGGAAAAGCGTCGGGGTGCACCGGAACCTCTAGGAACTTGTCCATCTTGCATAATTTCTCTGGAATGACCAAGTTGTCACAATCATCCAGAGTAGATAACACCTCCTTAAGCAGTGCGCGGAGATGTTCTAATTTAAATTTAAATGTCACAACATCAGGTTCAGCTTGTTGAGAAATTTTTCCTGAATCGGAAATTTCCCCATCTGACAAAACCTCCCTCATGGCCACTTCAGATTGGTGTGAGGGTATGACAGAACAATTATCATCAGCGCCCTGCTCTTCAGTGTTTAAAACAGAGCAATCGCGCTTTCTCTGATATGTAGGCATTTTGGATAAAATATCTGCTATGGAGTTATCCATAACAGCCGTTAATTGTTGCATGGTAATAAGCATTGGCGCGCTAGATGTACTAGGGGCCTCCTGCGTGGGCAAAACTGGTGTAGACATAGTAGGGGATGATGTAGTATCATGTTTACTCCCCTCATCTGAGGAATCATCTTGGGCAATTTCATTATCTGTGGCAGTACTGTCCTTACTTTGTTTGGACGCTATGGCACAATTATCACACAAATTTAAATGGGGAGACACATTGGCTTTCATACATATAGAACATAGCTTATCCGAAGGCACAGACATGTTAAACAGGCTTAAACTTGTCAATAAAGCACAAAAAACGTTTTAAAACAAAACCGTTACTGTCTCTTTAAATTTTAAACAGAAAACACTTTATTACTGAATATGTGAAAAAGTATGAAGGAATTGTTCATAAATTACCAAAATTTCACCACAGTGTCTTAAAGCATTAAGAGTATTGCACACCAAATTTCAGAGCTTTAACCCTTAAAATAACGGAACCGGAGCCGTTTTCAAATTTAACCCCTATACAGTCCCAGCTATAGCCTTTGCTGAGAACCAACCAAGCCCAGAGGGGAATACGATACCAAGTGACGCCTTCTAGAAACTTTTCCAGCAACTTTCAGATCCTCACACATGCATCTGCATGTCCTGCTCTCAAAAAACAACTGCGCAGTAATGGCGCGAAAATGAGGCTCTGCCTACAACTAGGAAGGCCCCCTGAGGTGTCTTAACATAGTGCCTGCCGTTTAATAAACGTTCCCCAAGTTTATAAATGTGAAATATCAGCCTAAAATGCCCAAATAAAGCAATCGATTTAGCCCATAAAAGTGTCTACCAGTTTTATAGCCCATACAAGCCCTTTATTCTGTTTGTTTGACTAAGAAAATGGCTTACCAGTCCCCATGAGGGGAAATGACAGCCTTCCAGCATTACATGGTCTTGTTAGAAATATGGCTAGTCATACCTTAAGCAGAAAAGTCTGCTAACTGTTTCCCCCAACTGAAGTTACTTCATCTCAACAGTCCTATGTGGAAACAGCAATCGATTTTAGTTACTGTCTGCTAAAATCATCTTCCTCTCACAAACAGAACTCTTCATCCTTTTCTGTTTCAGAGTAAATAGTACATACCAGCACTATTTTAAAATAACAAACACTTGATAGAAGAATAAAAAACTACAACTAAACACCACATACTCTTAACCATCTCCGTGGAGATGTTGCCTGTGCAACGGCAAAGAGAATGACTGGGGTGGGCGGAGCCTAGGAGGGACTATATGGCCAGCTTTGCTGGGACTCTTTGCCATTTCCTGTTGGGGAAGAGATATCCCACAAGTAAGGATGACGCCGTGGACCGGACACACCAATGTTGGAGAAAGGACTCTAGAGAGCCCATCACGCACGACCGACTTGAGCGGCTGGTGGAAGCTTTGCCGCACATCTGCTCTACTGATTATGAGTTTTTATTATTCAGGGCTGCGTTTGCATTAGCCTATTCGGCAGCGCTACGGATAAGCAAGCTCGTCTAGCACAGACAAAGGCCTGCAAATTGGCCACGTCAGGGCCGGAACGGATTCGCTTTTAGTTTATTTGCCGAGATCTAAGACTGATCAAGACGGCAAAGGTGCTTGGATCCCCATATCGCAGTCCGAGATGGTCAATGCTGCCCCGTAAGGGCGGTGAACCAGTTTCTAGAGCATAGACCACTAGAACAGGGCCCCCTGTTAATTCACGCCAATGGAACTTCCCTCTCTTTGTTCCAGTTTCGTAGAATCCTAGCTAGGGCTGCCGCCCACGCGGGCTTAGATGTGTCTAAAATAGCTCCCCATTCATTTCGCATAGGGGCAGCTACTAATGCAGTTTGAAGGGTTCTTCAGTTTAAGCCATCTGCCATTTGGGTAGATGGCGTTTTAATAAGTTTAAGTGTTATATTCGACCAGTTGTTGAATAATGTTGTTCAGTTGCTAATCCCATGTGTCTTTGCAGGACCTGCCAGCGGCGCCAAGAGGATCTGGATCGTGGGGCACTCCTATGGGCATTGGGCCTCCATTCGTAGTTCTGCCCTTCCGGGGGGGCAGAATTTGGGCTTTCCTTCAACCCTAGTATCGGTTAGATGGTTAGGGGAGAGAGGGATGTGTTGGCCCGCACTCCCATCACGTATTTCGGAGGCCCTAGTAAGCTTGGGTAAACCTCACGTAATAATTCTCCATTTAGGTGGCAATGATTTGGGCGCCATTCCGGTCTTGGAGCTGATCAAGATCATGCAGGCGGATATTGCTTGGATCCGGGCTCGGATTCCTCAGGTGTTGGTCGGTTGGTCCAACATAGTTCCCAGATTAGAGTGGCTCCACATGTCTAGCCACAGCACTGCTTATAAGGTCAGGAGGAAGATAAATTCCTCAGTTGGCAGAACCGTCACGGGTAATGGGGGATTCATAGTTAAACACGAATCCCTTACAGCCGACAAGGTGCATTATTATAGATATGATAGGGTCCATTTAGAAACAGTTGCCCTAGATATTTTCTATAAAGGACATTCGTAAGGCCATAGCAACCCTCCTTTAGGTCCGATTGTTTTTTTTTTATTTGTTTGTTGGCGGCACAGTTATCATCACAATGCTATCTGGTGGCGGGAGGTAGCGGCCCTGTTGCGCTGAAAGGGTGAACGGGGGGAGTGATGACCAATCTAAAAGTGAGAGGGGTGGATAGCCTCAAGTGCACGTGAGGTGCCCCTCCTTCCCCTTGCGGGTGGGTCACGTGATCTCATTAACCCCTTAGTAGCATTTTTCTATGAGCAGAGGTCCCGCTCTGCTGCAGTTTCCGTTTGGGCCGCTTACCTTCTGCAGTGCTGGGTTTGTCATTATAGCATTCGTTATAGCCGCCATCATATCCTTGTCGGTTCCATAGTTATTTATTTAATTAATTAATGTTTAACCTGTGACGGTTAAAAATTTACCCACAAAAAGTTGTGTTTTTATTATAGAGTTAAGTTGTTAAATGTACCCTTTCTTCGGCTAGCGACTGGTAGGCATTTAATCCCTTAAGGCAGTGTAGGGCACAATTGGGCCTAGAGCAAGCTAAGGGTTAAAGCTGTAGGGAGAGATAGGAGAAGAGGGCTGGCTAGGGAGGTTAGTGGCAACAATGTTGCATGCAGGGGAGGGGCCCACTATTCACCTTAAAAGTGGGGATCTTCAGCTTCCTGGCCCTCTTCTTCCTGGAATCCGGTGCAGACGAGTTATTTCCCCTCCCTCCCATCCCTTTATACATGATGGCTCCCAAATTTAATTTAACGTACTAGGCCCTAAGTATGCCTTCTCAGGCTAGCTTAGTAGCCTCATGGTCAATTGAGCATTTCTAAATTTAGATTTTCCCCCAAATTGGCGATGGGTATGCCTATTCTGGCTAACTTTGTCAGCCACATTAGTTATTAGGCGTCTACCATATTCTGAAAATGATATAGTGAAATAAGCTGCACCAGCTGTTTTGAGCAATAAAAAAGTTTTATTTGACAGTTCATAATTCTTCAAACTGAAGCATAAAACTCTTGTGACATAGAAGTGCCTTAGGAGTACACACAATGAACTGATTGCTGACGCGTTTCAGCCCTTCTGGCCGTAAACGTAGCTATGATTATGGCCAGAAGGGCTGAAACGCGTCAGCAATCAGTTCATTGTGTGTAGTCTTTGGGACCGAGCATGCACAGCGGTTTGGATAGCATGAACTAAGTTTGCACCTGGTTTGCACTCACAGACACCGAGCCGCGGAGAGGAGTGGCTTTCCTGGAGGAGTGGCTAGCTGGCAGTCGGATTCCGGGTGACGTCACACACCAACATTGCTGATCGAGGAGAGGACCCAGGAGGGGAGCGGTATATGACCGGTGAGAGTTTGTACCCATCCGGTGATACCCCCTGTGGACGGGCCGACTCGGTAAGTTGCATCAGCATCAAGTTTGGGTGATGTAGTGGAGAATCAGGCAGCTGGGTGAGTGTGCAGGGGAGCTTTCCACCTGTATCCGATTGAGGATTGAACAGGAGTGTGTGTCATTTGATTTCCTTGCTCCTTGGACGTTAACGGGTGCTCACACACTAAGTGACTTTGTCTACCATATTCTGCCTACCTGGCTTTTGGCGGCTGAGTAGCAGATACCCTTCCTAGGGGGTAGTCCTTATTTGTACCCTCACGGCGAGAGGTAGCGGCCCTGTTGCGCTAAAAGGGTGAACGGGGGGAGTGATGACCAATCTAAAAGTGAGAGGGGTGGATAGCCTCAAGTGCACGTGAGGTGCCCCTCCTTCCCCTTGCGGGTGGGTCACGTGATCTCATTAACCCCTTAGTAGCATTTTTCTATGAGCAGAGGTCCCGCTCTGCTGCAGTTTCCGTTTGGGCCGCTTACCTTCTGCAGTGCTGGGTTTGTCATTACAGCATTCGTTATAGCCGCCATCATATCCTTGTCGGTTCCATAAACCTATATTTAGAGTTGGGCGGTAGCCGTCAAAACCAGCGTTAGAGGCTCCTAACGCTGGTTTTTACCGCCCTCTGGTATTTGGAGTCAGTCATTAAAGGGTCTAACGCTCACTTTTCAGCTGCGACTTTTCCATACCGCAGATCCCCTTACATCAATTGTGTATCCTATCTTTTCAATGGGATCTTTCTAACTCCGGTATTTAGAGTCTTGGCTGAAGTGAGCGTTAGAAATCTAACGACAAAACTCCAGCCGCAGAAAAAAGTCAGTAGTTAAGAGCTTTCTGTGCTAACGCCGGTTTATAAAGCTCTTAACTACTGTGCTCTAAAGTACACTAACACCCATAAACTACCTATGTACCCCTAAACCGAGGTCCCCCCACATCGCCGCCACTCGATTAAATTTTTTTAACCCCTAATCTGCCGACCGCCACCTACGTTATACTTATGTACCCCTAATCTGCTGCCCCTAACACCGCCGACCCCTATATTATATTTATTAACCCCTAACCTGCCCCCCACAACGTCGCCGCCAGCTACCTACAATAATTAACCCCTAATCTGCCGAGCGGATCTCACCGCTACTATAATAAAGTTATTAACCCCTAATCCGCCTCACTCCCGCCTCAATAACCCTATAATAAATAGTATTAACCCCTAATCTGCCCTCTCTAACATCGCCGACACCTAACTTCAATTATTAACCCCTAATCTGCCGACCGAATCTCGCCGCTACTGTAATAAATGGATTAACCCCTAAAGCTAACCCTAACACCCCCCTAAATTAAATATAATTTAAATCTAACGAAATAAATTAACTCTTATTAAATAAATTATTCCTATTTAAAGCTAAATACTTACCTGTAAAAAAAAAACCTAATATAGCTACAATATAAATTATAATTATATTATAGCTATTTTAGGATTTATATTTATTTTACAGGTAACTTTGTATTTATTTTAACCAGGTACAATAGCTATTAAATAGTTAATAACTATTTAATAGCTAAAAGTTAAAATAATTACAAAATTACCTGTAAAATAAATCCTAACCTAAGTTACAATTAAACCTAACACTACACTATCAATAAATTAATTAAATAAAATACCTACAATTACCTACAATTAAACCTAACACTACACTATCAATAAATTAATTAAATACAATACCTACAAATAAATACAATGAAATAAACTAACTAAAGTACAAAAAATAAAAAAGAACTAAGTTACAAAAAATAATTTTTTTTTTACAAACATCAGAAAAATATTACAACAATTTTAAACTAATTACACCTACTCTAAGCCCCCTAATAAAATAACAAAGACCCCCAAAATAAAAAAATGCCCTACCCTATTCTAAATTACAACAGTTCAAAGCTCTTTTACCTTACCAGCCCTGATCAGGGCCCTTTGCGGGGCATGCCCCAAAGAATTCAGCTCTTTTGCCTGTAAAAAAAACACATACAATACCCCCCCCCCAACATTACAACCCACCACCCACATACCCCTAATCTAACCCAAACCCCCCTTAAATAAACCTAACACTAAGCCCCTGAAGATCTTCCTACCTTATCTTCACCATACCAGGTTCACCGATCGATCCAGAAGAGCTCCTCTGATGTCTTGATCCAAGCCCAAGCGCGGGGCTGAAGATGTCCATGATCCGGCTGAAGTCTTCATCCAAGCGGGAGCTGAAGAGGTCCATGATCCGGCTGAAGTCTTCTATCAACGGCATCTTCAATCTTCTTTCTTCCGGATCCATGTAGTTCATCCCGCCGACGCGGAACATCCATCTTCACCGATGACTTCCCGACGAATGACGGTTCCTTTAAGGGACGTCATCCAAGATGGCGTCCCTCGAATTCCGATTGGCTGATAGGATTCTATCAGCCAATCGGAATTAAGGTAGGAATCAGCCAATCGGATTGAACTTGATTCTGATTGGCTGATTCCATCAGCCAATCAGAATTTTCCTACCTTAATTCCGATTGGCTGATAGAATCCTATCAGCCAATCGGAATTCGAGGGACACCATCTTGGATGACGTCCCTTAAAGGAACCGTCATTCGTCGGGAAGTCGTCGGTGAAGATGGATGTTCCGCGTCGGCGAGATGAACTACATGGATCCGGAAGAAAGAAGACTGAAGATGCCGTTGATAGAAGACTTCAGCCGGATCATGGACCTCTTCAGCTCCCGCTTGGATGAAGACTTCAGCTGGATCATGGACATCTTCAGCTCCCGCTTGGATGAAGACTTCAGCCGGATCATGGACATCTTCAGCCCCCCGCTTGGGCTTGGATCAAGACATCGGAGGCTCTTCTGGACCGATCGTTGAACCCGGTGAGGTGAAGACAAGGTAGGGAGATCTTCAGGGGCTTAGTGTTAGGTTTATTTAAGGGGGGTTTGGGTTAGATTAGGGGTATGTGGGTGGTAATGTTGGGGGGGGTATTGTATGTGTTTTTTTTACAGGCAAAAGAGCTGAATTCTTTGGGGCATGCCCCGCAAAGGGCCCTGTTCAGGGCTGGTAAGGTAAAAGAGCTTTGAACTTTTTTAATTTAGAATAGGGTAGGGCATTTTTTTATTTTGGGGGGCTTTGTTATTTTATTAGGGGGCTTAGAGTAGGTGTAATTAGTTTAAAATTGTTGTAATATTTTTCTAATGTTTGTAAATATTTTTTTATTTTTTGTAACAGTTCTTTTTTATTTTTTTGTACTTTAGTTAGTTTATTTAATTGTATTTATTTGTAGGTATTGTATTTAAATAATTTATTGATAGTGTAGTGTTAGGTTTAATTGTAGGTAATTGTAGGTATTGTATTTAATTAATTTATTGATAGTGTAGTGTTAGGTTTAATTGTAACTTAGGTTAGGATTTATTTTACAGGTAAATTTGTAATTATTTTAACTATTTTAGCTATTAAATAGTTCTTAACTATTTAATAGCTATTGTACCTGGTTAAAATAAATACATAGTTACCTGTAAAATAAATATAAATCCTAAAATAGCTATAATATAATTATAATTTATATTGTAGCTATATTAGGATTTATTTTACAGGTAAGTATTTAGCTTTAAATAGGAATAATTTATTTAATAAGAGTTAAAGTGAATGTAAATTTTGATGTTTAAGTGCCCGGTTTTTAAAACTTTGATTAAAAACAGGGGCACTTTAATTCACCAAAATTTACATTTCACTCCTGTTGTGACAAAAAACTTACCTTTTAATCTTCACAGCAGCTGCTGCTTCCTCCGGTCTCACAAGCCATTTCTGATGTCAGAAATGATTGATAGGTCATCCTCCAATCACAGATTCCCCCCCGGGGGATTCAGTGTCTGATTCACTGCTGTGATTGGAGGAAGCCAGATACCTCATTTTAGACCCAGGAAGAGGCTTTGAAACAGGTGGAGGAAGCTGGAGCTGCTGTGAAGATTAAAAAGTAAGTTTATTTTCACAACAGGAGTGAAATTAAAATATTGATGAATTAAAGTGCCCCTGTTTTTAATCAAAGTTTTAAAAACCGGGCACTTTAGCATCAAAATTTACATTCACTTTAATTTATTTCGTTAGATTTAAATTATATTTAACTTAGGGGGGTGTTAGTGTTAGGGTTAGACTTAGCTTTAGGGGTTAATACATTTATTAGAATAGCGGTGAGCTCCAGTCGGCAGATTAGGGGTTAATGTTTGAAGTTAGGTGTCGGCGATGTTAGGGAGGGCAGATTAGGGGTTAATACTATTTATTATAGGGTTATTGAGGCGGTAGTGAGGCGGATTAGGGGTTAATAACTTTATTATAATAGCGGTGCGGTCCGCTCGGCAGATTAGGGGTTAATAAGTGTAGGCGATGTTGTGGGGGGCAGATTAGGGGTTAATAAATATAATATAGGAGTCGGTGGTGTTAGGGGCAGCAGATTAGGGGTACATAGGGATAATGTAAGTAGCGGCGGTTTACGGAGCGGCAGATTAGGGGTTAAAAAAAATATGCAGGGGTCAGCGATAGCGGCAGATTAGGGGTTAATAAGTGTAAGGTTAGGGGTGTTTAGACTCGGGGTACATGTTAGAGTGTTAGGTGCAGACGTAGGAAGTGTTTCCCCATAGCAAACAATGGGGCTGCGTTAGGAGCTCAACGCAGCTTTTTTGCAGGTGTTAGGTTTTTTTTCAGCTCAAACAGCCCCATTGTTTCCTATGGGGGAATCGTGCTCGTGCACGTTTTTTAAGCTGGCCGCGTCCGTAAGCACCGCTGGTATCGAGAGTTGAAGTTGCGGTAAATATGCTCTACGCTCCTTTTTTGGAGCCTAACGCAGCCATTATGTGAACTCTCAATAGCAGCGGTATTTAAAAGGTGCGGCCAGAAAAAAGCCAGCGTAGCTAACGCACCCCTTTGGCCGCAGAACTCTAAATCTAGGCGATAGTTAGTTATTTAATTAATAAATGTTTAACCTGTGACGGTTAAAGATTTACCCACAAAAAGTTTTTGTGTTTTTATTATAGAGTTAAGTTGTTAAATGTACCCTTTCTTTGGCTAGCGACCGGTAGGCATTTAATCCCTTAGGAACATCCTGTGCCTATATATCTAGAGCTTGATTTTTCTAGGTTCTGCTGTAAATTTCACTTAACCACAGAGCTTCACATTATGTGTTTCTTCTTGTTTTTTCCCTAAGGTTCACCTGCTGAGCATTACCACCGTGATAACTTTTATCCTTTTTTGTGCACATTTGTTTTTGTATTTTATTGTTTCTTATATTGTGATTTAAGCAAGTTTATATATTGTTTTTTTTTGTTCTTCTATATATTAATGCGTTTTAAATTAATACTGAATGTAATCATTTTAACATAGTAACATAGTAACATAGTAGATAAGGTTGAAAAAAGACTGAAGTCCATCGAGTTCAACCTATACAAATCTAAAATACTTACAAAAAGCTCCAGTTAAGCTTAAATAACCCCATTAAAATGTGACCCATTTAATACTAGCAATCATATCCATGAATTTTGTTTATATACAGAAATTTATCCAGACTATTTTTAAATGTATCTATGGTATTGGCATTCACTACCTCCTTTGGTAATGAGTTCCACAATTTTATTGCTCTTACAGTGAAAAAACGTTTCCGTTGCAGGAGATTAAATCTCCTTTCCTCCAACCTTAAATTATGACCTCTTGTCAGAACCAATTTTCTTGGAATAAAAAGAGCTTCTGCCATCTCTGTATATGGGCCTTGAATATATTTATATAAAGTAATCATGTCACCTCTCAAGCGCCTTTTTTCTAAAGAGAACAGACCCAGTTTGGCTAGCCTCTCCTCATAGGTTAATTTCTCCAATCCCCTTATTAGCTTTGTGGCCCTTCTCTGAACTTTTTCTAGTTCTGCAATATCTTTTTTAGCAATCGGTCCCCAGAACTGCACTCCAAACTCAAGGTGAGGTCTTACCAGGGCTTTATATAATGACAGAATTATGCTTTCCTCCCTTGAATCAATGCCTCTTTTAATACATGCTAGTATCTTATTAGCCTTTGAAGCCGCTGCTCTGCATTGTGCACTCATCTTTAGCTTGTTATCTATTACTACTCCCAAATCCCTTTCCTCCTGTGTTTGGCTAAGTCTTGTCCCATTTAAAAAATACATAGCCTGCTTATTTTTACTTCCAAAATGTAGAACCTTACATTTTTCCGTATTAAATCTCATTTTCCATTCACTTGCCCATAGTTCTAATTTTAGCAAATCCCTTTGCAAAGAGAGTTCATCCTGCTCTGACCTAATGACCTTACTTAACTTAGTATCATCTGCAAAAATAGAGATGTCGCTATTTAATCCTTGCTCCAAGTCATTTATAAAAATATTAAAAAGAACAGGGCCCAGTACTGATCCCTGGGGGACGCCACTGATTACCTTTGTCCAATCTGAGTATGATCCATTTACTGCTACTCGTTGCTCCCTATTCTTATGTTTTTAAAAATTCTATTTCATATTTCAAATAGTATATTATTTTATGTACAGCAAAGCTATATTGATACATGATAAAAAAACATTTTATTCTATTTCATGTATAATATTTATTTGTTACATGAACAAAGTTAATATAAAACAAGCATTAATTACAATTTCTTTTATAGCTAAAGTATACATATACAGTATATAATTAAAATTTAATTTAAAAACTTTTTTGATTGATTAAATTGATATAAATATATTAATGTGTATACTTAAATATATATATATATATATATAAGAAGTGAGTTGAATCCAGCACCATAGGTTTTAGTAAAATTTCTTTCCCACCTGTGTGCACGTTACCAAGGAGTATCAGCCAAACTCCAGTGTATACAGTCCATGTAAAAAACAAGGTAACAGCACCACAGCACACAATCTTCTTTTAAAGGTGAAAAATCTTTATTTGAGGTTTAGCAACCAGTAAAAAGCGACGTTTCGGACCTACATAGTCCTTAATCATGCATAAGTTACAATCAAACAAACTGACTTTAAAAAGGGTATCTGGACCAATCATGCTTCAATTCTCAGTGTTAATTGGTTTAACCCATACCTATCCAGGTTTGTAAATTTCAACGTCACTGTGTTGTTGAAATTTACAAACCTGGATAGGTATGGGTTAAACCAATTAACACTGAGAATTGAAGCATGATTGGTCCAGATACCCTTTTTAAAGTCAGTTTGTTTGATTGTAACTTATGCATGATTAAGGACTATGTAGGTCCGAAACGTCGCTTTTTACTGGTTGCTAAACCTCAAATAAAGATTTTTCACCTTTAAAAGAAGATTGTGTGCTGTGGTGCTGTTACCTTGTTTTTTACATGGACTATATATATATATATATATATACACAAATGGAAAATTATTCAGCGCTTAGAGACTACTGTGGGTCTATTTGTCTTATTTCCCATATATATCCTCATCAATTTCATATACATGTTTAAGACAGAAAATATTTATATATCTAATAGTCCCACACAAGTTTAGAATGGATAGTCTTTGGAGCCGTAATTTTTCATACAGTCCGCAGTGGTTGTGAAACGCGTTATGCTCCGCCCCCCCACTCATTGTTCTCACACGGAGCGAAGTAAGGTAACAGCTGCTGCACATTGCTAAACGGTGCAGTAACAGTTATATACCTTAAGCGCTCCATAGCTGTATCTAGTTATTATTTAAGAGCAAATTAGTCAGCAGGGAACAGGACTAACATAACGATCCTGTAACAGGTTTCTGACTACAGCTCTTTTTACTCATTTGTAATTCAAGTATACCTCCATGAATTGGAGGAAAGTCTCCTAATTTCTGAACTTTTACTCTATATATATATATATATATATATATATATATATATATATATATGTATTAATATCTATTTTTAACATTAAAAAACCTTGCTTTTGAATATATATAACACGTGTTAGTACATTCCTTAAAACTGCATCAGCAGATGAATCACTGCTATAACAGCAGCAGGACTCCTTAACCCCCTATAGCCCGTGGCAAGTTCCATAGTACTGATTGGATATCATCTCTAAAGAATCTGGAAAACACTGGGCCATTCAAGAGGTACTGGAGGGCTTCTGACCAAGGAGTTAACATCTACCAACACAGTGCTGATAAAATACCTCATAGTGGATGAGGAAAACCAAGTGAGTGCGGATAATTCTTCTCTTTACATGTGTATATATGCTGGTGCTCATTGTTTGCACTACATGCACATATATGTTATATATCTTGTGAGTTTTATATTTTATGATAGGGGCTTATTAAAGTTGTTTTTAATACGGCACAGAGATCTGGTGTCTTGCGCTTTTCTTTTACATACTGCAGTTTCTGAACCCTGGTGGATAGTTTTTGGGAAAGCTTCCCCTAGAAGAGCAGCATAACACCTTATCCTTTACCATACCCCTGGAGAACGGATTGTCATTGTGCACCTCTACCATACCTTTGGGGATATCTATGGATTACAAATAAGGACAGTATAATATATATTTTTGAATATATATATATATATATATATATATATACACACATGTGCATTGGTTATATAGGTTGTATTTTCATAGTGTTTTTTCACTGTGTTCTTAATTTACCTAATTTGTATTATAGTATATAGGTGAGCTATATACATATTTACCTATTATATTTAACATATATGTATAATCCTACATTTAATAGATAGCGCTGAATATTTATTGCATTTTTACACTACTATATCCCTTATATACAAGCTGCAATCTTTTTCTTGTGGGGAATATACATATATTGCTAAGTATATTTTTATTTATATTTCTATTTTTATACACTAGTCATTATGGAAGCTAGTTCCAGCCAGGAGAAATTTGGTGATAATATTAATAGAGCAAATAGATCTCACAATTCGGATCTTTTGAAAATACCAGGTGGGATAGAAAATATAGAAGATCCCTTAGAATTATTTAGAAAGTTAGAAAAATTGTTATTAAAGGATGCTAAAGAGTGGCAAGACCTAGTACTTTTAGATAATTATATTATCCACGATATTATACCTAGAGGTCTGAGAATATTTAAATTTCCAGCATTTGACCTTGATGAGGTCGAATTCCAGACAGAATGGGAACAATCATTACATAATTGCTCTGTATCTTTGATTAAAATATTGGTTAGATATAGAGAGCATAAATTAAAAATCTTAACAGAAGAAATAGACAGAGTAACAGAAAAATTACAACCCTGTCAATCAATAGACAAATGGAAAAATTTAAATAATAACATACAGACCAGAGTGAGTAGTTTTTCAAAGGACTTAGAGCTTAATAAAGTTAAAAAACTAAGACGAGATATGGAAGATTTTTCGTCTAATCAGGTCTATTCCTATAACAATAAAAGTAACACTAAACAATACATTCAGGATGAGAATGAATTTAATATTGAGGTTCATGCAAATAATACACCTACTCTAACTAATCGGGATACCAAAAATCCTAGGATAGGACATATTAATTTAGGTAAACAACACTATAATGGAAATTATGACAATCAGGAAAGACCATATCAATTAAGAACATATAACCACAATCATAATAAAGGACATTTTCAGAATAAAAACTATAAAAACAAAACTGGGAATCAATATAGACACAATAATTATTATCACAATAATGAAAAAGATAACTATTATCCTAATCATCAAAACAACGAAAGAGAAATAGAAGTGTCTAATAGATATGATATTCTAGTAGAACAACAGTGTGAATCACCTTGTGGCAACAACAGGGTGCGAAACCTAAATCTAATTATAATAATAAAAACAAAAAGAATATTACAAAAAGTAATACTCCCAGAAATGAAGGAAATGTCTCTAGGAACAGTTTTTTAGAGACTCCTCCTTGGAGACAATCCCTACTATGTCAAAAACCAACTTATCCCCCACATGTACAATCCAACCTATTAACTCCAAGAAAACCAAAAAGACCTCTAGAAAATACAGAGGAAATAGAGGTGGAAGGAAACTTAGAGAAAAGAGACATAAAAAGGTGGAACTAGGTGAAAATTTGAGACAGATTTTTAATTTGTCCAAAAAGAATTTTAATACTAATGAAATTTCATTGTTTTCTAAGGGTCTTAACTTTGCCCTCAAACGGCCCCTAATGAGTTTGAAATCTTCATAGATGTGCAAAGATATATAAGAAATATTACATTGAAATGATATTTTTTTTAAAAACAATGAGATGCAATCTTTAAACGAGGATGATTCAAGTACCCTACAAATCTTAGAAAGTTTAAACAATGAGAACGTACAGAGTAATAAAAGAGAATGTGCGGAAATAACTTATATTGAATCAACACCTTTAGATTTATCAATATATGAAGAAGATACTAAAATAATAGAACACTGCCCATTAAAAAATAAATCTATATTTTACCCTCAAAATACCAAAAGCGAATACATCAGAATGTATAAAAAATTAATCTGTGAAGATTTGAACAAAATGTTTACTAAAAATAATGACTCAAATAAAAAACCTTTCAGAGACAATTTAAACCCTGGTGAAAGGAAAGCACTAAAAACTCTCATTGAGGATACCGATGTAGTCTATAGAAGTACGGATAAGGGAGGTGGAGTAGTGGTGCAAGATAGAGAAGACTACCTCAAGGAGGCTTATAATCTATTAGGAGATCAAACTACATTCCAACTTTTACAATTAGATCCCACTACACAGTATAAAAAGGAACTATGGTGTCTACTCAAGGATGCAAAGGATCAGGGGATACTTAATAAGAAATTAATTTAATTATATATATACAGTATATCCAAAGATCGCATGCTTTTATCATTTGCCAAAAGTACAAAAGGATCCTTTGCATCCTCCAGGAAGACCCATAGTTTCTGGAATTGGATCACTATGTGATAACCTTTTGAAGTATATTGATTATTTCCTACAACCTTTGGTTAAGGAAACAAAATCCTTCTTAACTGATACTATAGATACCATCAATAAATTTGAGGGCATGGAATGGAAGGAGAACTATGTTTGGGTGACATGTGATGTCTCGGCTCTATATACAAGCATTCCCCATGATAAAGGTCCAGCCAAAATTGAATTAGAATGTTTAAAAAGTAACCTACCCTTGAATCAAATTAAATTTATCATGGACAGTATTAAATTCACCTTAAACCATAATTATTTCCTATTTGAGGACGTATATTATAAAAAAACACAGGGAACTGCAATAAAGACGACTTTCGCCCCGTCTTATGCAAACATACTGTATATATGTCACAATTTGAGGATGAATATGTTTGGTCTGAGAACACATATAATAAGAATATTGTACAGTACTTTAGATATATTTATGATATTATAATGGTATGGCAGGAGCCTTTTGATGAAATTGAGGATCTAATGGGGCATTTAAACAATAATGATTATAATCTGAAATTTACCCATAGCTGTTCCAAAAGTTCAATTGACTTTTTAGATCTCACCTTATTTACAAATAAAAATATAGATAATAGGGAGACAGTAGCAATAAAGAATTTTAGGAAGAAAACAGACCGCAATGGCCTACTAAATGCTAATAGTGGGCACCTCAAGCAATGAAAGAGCAATATACCATTAGGCCAATACCAGCGGATAAAACGTAACTGTACTGAAAAAGAGGATTTCAATAAAGAGGCAGAAATTTTAACAAATAAGTTTAAAGAAAAAGGATATGATGAGACATTACTCCTAAGGGCTAAAGAACAAGTATACAGTATGATTAGAATAGACCTCATCACAAATCCTGAAAAGAAGAAGAACAAACCCCAGGAAAGTAAAACTGCACCCAAATTTGTAACTAAGTACAATGCCCAACACCATCAGATAAAAAATATTCTTAGGAAACAATGGCAGGTGCTAGGTTTATATCCTATTCTCAAAAAAACCCTGGGACCTCAACCAGAAATCAGATTTAGGAAAAATAAAGATATCAAGAATTATCTAGCTCCAACTAAATTAAGGGGCCCAAAAAATCCTAGAGAGCATTTACAATGGTTGGGTACAGCCCCAGGCCTGTATAAATGTAAGGTTAAGAACTGTGTAATGTGCCCGCACATCAGTAAGGATCACAAAAAGTTTAATAATGCAGATAGATCAGAAAGTTTTCCATGTAAGGATAGATGAACCTGCACATCCTCTTATGTGGTGTAACAATTGAACTGCTCATGTAATTTAATTTATATAGGTAGATTAAATATAGGTTGAGGGAACATCTTACAAATATTACTACCGGTATGGAGAACCATAGTGTCTCAGCACACTTCAAAAAAGTCCATAATCAAGATCCTAAAAGTCTAGAAATTAGAATTATAGAACATATACCAATTAATAAATGGGATACGAATAGACTATTAAAGTTGAGACAACAGGAGACCTTTTAGATAAAAAAATTGGATTCTTTATCACCCAGGGGGTTAAATATATTGATATCAACATACAGGCATTTTTAGGGTAGTTTTTAGGGCAAGTTTTTAGGGTAGTTTTTTTTATCAGTATAGGTTTAATACTTTCGGTTCACCAAATCAATTGGAATGGTGCATCTATTATACAAGAATTTATTATCTTATGGGTTTTTTAACCCCTTAACGACCAAGGACGTACGCCACACGTCCTCTAAAAAAATACACTTAATGACCGAGGACGTGTGGCGTACGTCCATGGTCTGGAAAGCAGCTGGAAGCGATCCTGCTCGCTTCCAGCTGCTTTCCGGTTATTGCAGTGATGCCTCAACATCGAGGCATCCTGCAATAACCCCCCTTGGCCATCCGATGCAGAGAGAGCCACTCTGTGGCCCTCTCTGTACCGGACATCGATGGCCGGTTTCGTTGGTGGGTGGGAGCCAGTCTGGGAGGCGGGTGGGCGGCCATCGATGGGCCGTATGATGTGGCGGGGGGCGGGATCGTGGGCGGGAACGCCGGGTGCGCGCGCGTGCACGAGGGTGCGCGCGCGCGGGGGGGTAGGAAGCGGGTGGGAACCGCTACACTACAGAACATTTATGGGGGAAAAGTGGCAGTGATTGCCAAATATATATATATATATATCGATCTAAGAGATCTGAGAGGGGTGGTGGGTTGGTCTTTTGGGGGGGGGCAAGCTACACTACAGAAAATTATTTTAAAAAAATAATAAAACAATGTTTTACTATAAACTGGGTACTGGCAGACAGCTGCCAGTACCAAAGATGGCTACTAATAAGTTAGAGGGGGATGGGTAAAGAGCTGTTTGGGGGGTATCAGGGAGGTTGGGGGCTAAGGGGGGATCCTCCAGAGCAGCATATGTAAATATGCATTTTTTTTTATTTATGTTTTATCAAGGATAGCTTTTTTTTTTAGTACTGGCAGACTTTCTGCCAGTACTTAACATGGCGGGGACAATTGTGGGGTGGGTGAGGGAAGAGAGCTGTTTGGGAGGGATCAGGGGGTGTAATGTGTCAGGTGGGAGGCTGATCTCTACACTAAAGCTAAAATTAACCCTGCAAGCTCCCTACATGCTACCTAATTAACCCCTTCACTGCTAGCCATAATACACGTGTGATGCGCAGCGGCATTTAGCGGCCTTCTAATTACCAAAAAGAAACGCCAAAGCCATATATGTCTGCTATTTCTCAACAAAGGGGATCCCAGAGAAGCATTTACAACCATTTGTGCCATAATTGCACAAGCTGTTTGTAAATGATTTCAGTGAGAAACCTAAAATTGTGAAAAATTTTACTTTTTTTTTTATTTAATCGCATTTGGCGTTGAAATGGTGGCATGAAATATACCAAAATGGGCCTAGATCAATACTTAGGGTTGTCTACTACACTACAATAAAGCTAAAATTAACCCTACAAGCTCCCTACATGCTCCCTAATTAACCCCTTCATTGCTGGGCATAATACACGTGTGGTGCGCAGTGGCATTTAGTGGCCTTCTAATTACCAAAAAGCAACACCAAATCCATATATGTCTGCTATTTATGAAAAAAGGGGATTGCAGAGAAGCATTTACAACCATTTGTGCCATAATTGCACGAGCTGTTTGTAAATAAATTCAGTGAGAAACCTAAAGTTTGTAACAAAATGTGTGAAAAAGTGAACAATTTTTTTTATTTGATCGCATTTGGCGGTGAAATGGTGGCATGAAATATACCAAAATGGGCCTAGATCAATACTTTGGGATGTCTTCTAAAAAAAAATATATACATGTCAAGGGATATTCAGGGATTCCTGGAAGATATCAGTGTTCCAATGTAACTAGCGCTAAGTTTGAAAAAAAGTGGTTTGGAAATAGCAAAGTGCTTCTTGTATTTATTGCCCTATAACTTGCAAAAAAAAGCAAAGAACATGTAAACATTGGGTATTTCTAAACTCAGGACAAAATTTGGAAACTATTTAGCATGAGTGTTTTTTGGTGGTTGCAGATGTGTAACAGATTTTGGGGGTCAAAGTTAGAAAAAGTGTGTTTTTTTCCATTTTTTCCTCATATTTTATATTTTTTTTATAGTAAATTATAAGATATGATGAAAATAATGGTATCTTTAGAAAGTCCATTTAATGGCGAGAAAAACGGTATATAATATGTGTGGGTACAGTAAATGAGTAAGAGGAAAATTACAGCTAAACACAAACACTGCAGAAATGTAAAAATAGCCTTGGTCCCAAACGGTCAGAAAATGGAAAAGTGCTGTGGTCATTAAGGGGTTAAAGAGATAGTCTAAGAGGTTAGGTTAAGAAGCATCATATAGGAATTTTTGAACTTTTATAACTTTTTTACGTTGTCAAAATTATTTTGGTAACCATATAAATTATTCGAATAACCTGACATATATTTATTATATAGGTTGAGGATACTATGAATGACCTTTCTAGGTATCTTTAAACTTTATGGTATATTATGTCTATATGAATTAGTTTACTATGTTAGTCCATGAAATATTTAACCGCTTTTTTTTATATACAATATAGATTAAATATATTTTTTAGCTTTTAGATAGATATTTTATATAAATGATTCACATATATGTATTTTAATAAATGTTCTTGCACATAAATTTTATTATAATGTGGTTTTAGGAAAATATGTTATAATTATCTATGTAT
Organism: Bombina bombina; assembly: GCF_027579735.1. NCBI lineage: Eukaryota > Metazoa > Chordata > Amphibia > Anura > Bombinatoridae > Bombina > Bombina bombina. The sequence goes on along the minus strand of NC_069501.1, from coordinate 109,279,376 downwards.
TATAAGTATGTGAAAGATCGTTGTACCATGAAAGAATCAGTCACTTAGAAGGAAAAAGCACTGTATATACATATGAATAAGCTTTGAAAGGTGTAAGCCTGAGCCATATGAACTCTGTTAATAGAATGCGTATACCTAATTAGGACTCTCTATAACACCTGACATAGGAGTACCGAGGTGTATAAAGACTCTACGCAGAAGACAGGCTAAAGACTCTATGCAGAAGACAGGCTAAAGACTCTACGCAGAAGACAGGCTGTAGACTCTTGAAAAAGTTCTGACGAGTATGGAACGAAACGCGCGTCAAGCTACAATCAGCTGGTGTTTCTCGGATGTTAGGCAGAACTTCCGCTATAGTAAGAATTGTGTCTCAGTGAGGCTTCTGTACCCTGCAGTTTGAATACGCAGAGCGCGAGAGGGCCGAGGGCAACGATTCCTAAAAAGTTTTCTCAGTAAGTTTATGCTTGCATATAGCTTTTGGATATATTTGACTGTTTTGGGAACTATATATCACTATACGGATACTATTTGACCATCCTGTGGTTCCTGGAAAAGAAAAAAAGAAAAGATACGAAGGACAACAGGATATCTGGTGATATATGCTGGTGCTCATTGTATGCACTACATGCACATATATGTTATATATTTTGTGAGTTTTATATTTTATGTTAGGGGCTTTTTAAAGTTGTTTTTAATACGGCACAGAGATCTGGTGTCTTGCGCTTTTCTTTCACATACTGCAGTTACATGTGTATCTATATATAAAAAACGTATTACACTAGGAGTGCCTCTGTGCGCTTGTCTATCTCTACATTGTTCTATCTCTACATTGTTCCATATATATAAATCCACATATGGCTCAGATATGTGGATGACTTTTTCCTCATATGGGAGGGCTTTGAACAAAGTCTGTTGGACTTTGTAGAAATCCTGAATAAAAACAACAGAAATATTCTCCTCACTCTTCAGTTCAGTAAGAATGAGATATCCTTTCTGGATATAAAAATCAAACTGACTCAGGGCTCCTTAGAAACTGAAAATTTTCGCAAGAGTACGGCAACAAATAGCTTGCTACTTGCATCAAGCCATCACCCTGAGCATCTTAAAAAGGGTATACCCAAAGGGCAGTTCCTTAGATTGCGTCGGAACTGCTCTACCAAAGCCAAATACTTTGAACATGCTACAGAAATGGAGAAACGCTTTGTAGATAGAGGGTACTCTAAGAAAATAGTTAAAGGAGCCCTAAATGAAGCGGCCCATTTGCGCCGTGAACATCTCCTTATGCCGAAGGAAAAAGCCACACAAAGCAAAATTAGACTAATTGCAGACTACAATTGCCATTGGACTGCATTGAGGCAGATCCTGGCTAAACACTGGCATGTCTTACTCAGTGATGGAGGAGTATCACGGGTGGTTGGTGAACATCCAAACAACACAGCCAGGAGGGCTCCAAATTTAAAAGCTAAATTTGTAAGAAGCCAGTATGTATCGACACAGAAACAAACTGACTGGCTTAGCAAACACAGGTCCACTGGCAATCATCCCTGTGGCAGATGCGTAGCATGCAAATATATGGTGAAAACTAAGGTTTTTGCCACTCACACAGGGAAGACATATAAATTAAAACACAATGTAAACTGCAACACCGAGGGTGTCATTTACCTTCTCTCCTGCAGCTGCCCACGTTTTTACGTGGGCAAAACCAGGAGAGCTATCAAGGATCGAATAACGGAACATCGGGATGATGTTAAAAACAAAAATACCAAAAGTAATGTTGCCAAACATTTTGAAAGTGTTCATGCATGCAATCCTGATTCTCTTTCCTTCATTGGCATAGACAGGGGCATCACAAACAATAGAGGAGGTGACAATGACAAGGTACTCCTCCGAAAAGAATGCCGGTGGATTTCTATTTTGGAAACTCAATTGCCTTTAGGTTTAAATGACAGAATAGATATGGCATGTTTCCTCTAAATCATACAGCTTACTTCCTCTCTAATATTAATGCCTGACATCCTGTTTGCTGATTTATTGGGTCAGAAACGATAATGTAAACATAGTAATTTAAAGGCACAATGTCCATATAATTTAATTATATCAAGCATTTCCTATACCATACTTTAGAGGTTTCTTGTTGTGATTATTTCACCCTCCAGCAGAGGCGCTCACACTGGCTAGCATAAAGGAGGACGTAAGGTTCTCAACATCATCACGCCCTGACGAAGCCCGGAACAACAAGCGGGTGACGCGCGTCGGCATTGGTCCAGCCGACCGGAACACGAGTTCTGTGTTTGTACTGGTGAACCGCGCACACCTCTAACAGCATGTTTGCAAGTTATGCCAAGGAACGGACTTAAGCACTAAAGGGTCCGGAGGCAAAGACAGCTCAAAGCAAGCAGTGACAACACTTGGAAACTTAACCATCTGGATAAAGGTCGTATTGTTCTCTGACTGTTGCCTTGATTGATTGGCAAGCATTGCGATATGCATACTTAGCTACCCTGTCAAGGGGGCTTACCTTGTTTCTGAGATAAGAATCTGCAAGTATTGGATGTTGATGCATATGAACTTGCACATTGACTGACAAGCTGGCTTTGTGTTCTCCTGCATCTTGCTTTCTTTTTCCATGGCGGTGTACTGCTACTGCTTGCATGTCTGATCTATAAATCCTAAGTCTAACATACGACCGCCTACATTTACCACTAAGGACTGATTGCTATCATTGTACTCTAGCCGTTTTACTTATGCCTTAAATTTTTCTGCTGCATTGTACATACTCTAGGGACACGATCCCAGTGACTACTTAGATCCCATATGTATTAACCTGCCCGGCAAGTTGCCTCTTATAAGAGGTGCCGTACGCAGCAGGGTGTAGTAGTCTGGGCGCTGTTCCTCCTGCATACACTTTATGCATATGTACATATCTCTGCATAACTTGCTTTTGACATTCATTAACGCTTGAGGTAAGCCATTTACCTATGCTATACATAATCATCCTTTACTAGGTACCTACACAGATCCCTGACCGGTCAGGTTGCAATGTTGATTTATAATTACTGTTAATATTTACACACATGAATATTCTGTACTCCTGCTTTTTCAGCTACAGTATTTGGTAATCTAGGTACATGGGGTATAGATGACCGCCTTCTCTCTCAGCGGCCAAAGCAGAGTTTGGATACATTACCTATTGTAAGAGCTAATAAAATTCTTTATAAAAGAGTGCTGAATCCCCTGTCTTTTATTCAGGATTACAATCCAGGATTTTTTCCTCTCTTTTAAACCCATTATATATATATATATATATATATATATATATATATATATATATATATATATATATATATATATATATATATATATAGTATAAGGATTTATAAAAAAAAATAGTTATGTTAGTTAGGATTGTACTAATATATATTAATTATTTTTTAAATCGATAGATATAAAATTAAATATATATTTTTTTAAATAATTGAAAGATAAATAAAGATGTTTTTGACTAAGAAATCACTATTCTTAATAATAAAGACAAACAGATACAGAGACATCTATTGATAGAGAGAGCAAGATAGAAAATAGATACATAAATAACAATATAGAGATAGAGAGTGAGATACAAAGAGCGATAGTGAGAGACAAAGAAAGAAATACACTGAGAGAAATATAGTATTAGAAATAGAGATAGTGGAGACTTCCGTCTGAGGGAGGGGCTTGGTAGGACGTCGGTTGATGGCGTCCTAAGTGCTACATTGTACACAGGCCCTTCTCAGCTCTCCACAGCCGATGAGGAGTTGCGCTCCCTGGCTAAAGATTGTGCGCAAAGTGCTGGGAATCCCTCCCACACTGTAGAGCATCATCCGGAGTGCGGGAAGTCCAATAGCCGCAATAGACTCAGTGGCTAGAGTCGCTGGAGAGGCAAGCAGCCAGACCAAGAAACAACGCTCTTTCTTCTGTGGGCAAGGCAGAGCTCCCAGGACCCCGGTGACCGGCAAGGAGGCGGTGCAGCTGCCAGTACCGGGATAGGAGATAACTCAAGCAACCAGCTTAGGAGCGGAAGGCTAACTTATATAAAACAGCACGGACATCGACAAGGCTAACAAATAGAACACAGCTGGATACGCTGAATAACCTCCCAGAACCCCAGGTACAAGAGTGAAGCTAAGGTGAGATTGGAAGTTATTTTTCTATTTCTATTTATACTTTGTCTCTGGCCAAGCGGTATGTACTGGGGTAGGAGGTAGAAGATAGCCTGTTGCTGTTTAAAAGCACCTACCGTACTGATAAATGTTTGACTGCTATAAAGGGCAACAATTTAACTCTGAACTAAATGACCCAAAAAGTTGACGCACTTGAAAAGCATAGGAGGAGAAGCGGGAAGAAGGCTAAGTGCTGTCTAGTATAACGCTCTCCCTGTATTCTATCTACTTACTCCCCTTTCTTTCCGCTGCTTTGGAAGCTATTTAAAAACTGTGTGATAAGGAAAAGGGGAGAAAGGGTTAACGGACATTTAAGGATGAACATGATAGCTCTATATGAAAACATCTATGTTGGCGAAGTACAGGCCGAATAAAGACCTAAAGCTGCTGCTGGATATTTAACCATACTAGTAAGCCAGGGCTAAGGAACTGTAGCCAAAGGAAGTCTGCTGACCCATGGTTGGGCTTTATATGAAATCTGTAAAAGGCCACGTCGGGCTGCAAAGGCATTATACACCTTCCTGAGATAAGCCCTCATGCCATAAGCAATTTTCGGATTTTCTAACCTATACAGACATCTAAGAGATTTGGAACATAACAAGTGCTACATAGTTGGGGACTATATGTATTACTATGTACTGTCCAAGGACTGTCCTGATGGCTTGTATTGTTGAACCTGAGATACATGCTTTACCTCTCTCTGACATCCCCAATCAAATAGGATGTAAATTTGCTAAGTAGATATCTGAATGTGTGAGGCTGCTGTTTATGTATGTATGCTAATATAAGGGAACACTGTAATTACCGTGCCCAGTGTGCTTAGAGGAATGTGGCTGCACCTCACTGACGAGGCCCATAGGAGGCCGAAACGATCGTCTGGGGTTGTCATGTTCCTTGTTCAGAGGAGAATTGCCTGGTATTTCGGGGCTGGACTGACCTTACTTGGCGGGATCAGACTGATATACTTCAGGAAAGTTTTCTTCTGTGAAAAGCACACTGGTCTAAAAGAGGCTGCCTCCAGGTGGTAAATCGCCATAGAACAAGCCACTGAGCTGTTGTTCGTTCCTGGTAGAGCGCTTCTCTCTTTGTATGCTAATTACCGTGGTATGATCAATATATATAGGTCTTGCAATAGACCCACAGCAGGGATAAAGGGGGAAGAAGGAGGAAGGGAATATATATGCAAAGAAATTGTTGCGTTCAGGACATTAGGATAAGGGGAATAAAACAGAGTAGAGACTATTAATAAACGCTCAGGCCAACCTGTTAATATTATCTCTCTCTACAAGCACTATATGCTATAGATGACCAAAATTAAATAAATAAGCTTATACCAAAACTATAAAATATAACTGACCCCATATAGGTTACTACTAACCCCCCATATATTGCACTAAACACAGGAGTTGCTAACTCCATAACTTTACTGCACTTAGTAGCACATATAAAATTCTGTCACAGTTACACAGTTTGCTATAGCCTCTGCCCCTTTCGGCAGAACACCTTATCCATAGTTATCTTTTTTTTTTTCTTTCCCTCTTTTTTCTCCTCTCTCTCTTTCCTCTCCTGCTCTCTGTGTTCCCTTTTACACTCTGCACACCTAGCACTCACAACTGCACTTTCTGTTTCCCTTGCTCTAGTTTTTCTTTTTTTGTCTATTTTTTATGGACAAATTTCTAGGGATTAGTAGAACAGATACAGGCACAATGCCACCTAAAATGAAGGACAGAAAGCCTAGATCTAGTATAAGCAGTTTAGAGACAGGGATAGCTGATTTCTCACCTGGCCATAGTACTGCTATTGACACAAACAATCTGGTAAAACAAATCTCTGAATTATTTCTACCACAGTTTGAGGGAGTGAAATTAGAATTAATGACCCTAACAAGTGAACTCAAACAAATATCTAATAGACTTGGAGAAATTGAAAATAGAATATCTGATATTGAGGATCTCCAACACACACATCAAACTACACTGAATGCTCAGGCCAAGTCTATAGAAGTTTTGCAAGCACGAGTAGATGACCTAGAAGATAGGTCAAGGAGAAATAATTTAAAAATAATAGGACTTCCAGAGACACCTGATTTTGCAGACCTTATGAAATTTGTTAAAATAACTCTACCTGAAATTTTGGATATGCCACAAAATAGTTCAGAGATTTTAGTTGAAAGGGTTCACAGGCTGGGCACAAATGTTAGGAAAGATAATTCAATTAAATATAAAAGACCAGTGCTAGTGAAATTTTTGAATTTTCAGGATAAGCAGAATTTCTTAGCCTATTATAGGAAAAAAGCTAGTCTAGAAATTAATAAAGAACGTATTTTTTTATTTCAAGATTTTTCGGCTGAAACTGGAAATAGGAGGAGAGTAATGGCTCCGTGGTGTACACAGTTGATCAATGCAGGCTATCAAGCTACAATGATATACCCTGCAAAAATCAAAATGTTTACAGACAACAAGATAATTATGTTGAATACAGTAGAAGAGGTTAAACAGTTTATGGAGAACAAAAAAATCTCCACAGAATAAATGCCTAGACTAATGGTAATTCCAAGAAGTGGTTATGGTCTGGCTACTTTGTCTCTCTATTCTTCTCTTTTTTCTTTTTGCTTGTTCCTTTTTTTTTTTTTTTTTTTTTCTCTTTCTTTCCTCTTTCCCCCTCCTCTATCCCTCTCTCACCCGCCCTCTCCTCTCCCCTCCCTCCGCCGATCACCTTTTGACTCAGTTGCTCTGATTAAAAAGATAAATATATAAATGAATAAATTTATTAACCTGGTCTCCTGGAATGTGGGCGGATTTTCCTCCCCTGCCAAGAGGAAAAAAATAATTCACCATCTTAAAAAATATAAACCAGATATAGCTTTCCTACAGGAAACGCATTTGAGCCTACAGGAAACTGAGAAATTAAAAATAGGATGGGTTGGGGAGGTAATTGCGACTCCAGCAATGAAAAGAAAAAGAGGGGTTGTATGTATTTTCAACAAAAATCTAGAATTTCAGGTAATATCGCAAGATAAAGATGTAGAAGGAAGGTATTTGATCTTAGAAATAGAGATTAATAAGTCCCGATATACGCTATGTAATCTGTATGCCCCAAATGAGTGCCAAATAGAATTCTGGGACCAGTTATTTGCCAAATTAATTAATTCAATAGATTCCCATTTAATCATTGGGGGGGATTTTAATAGTGTATTTACACCACAGCTGGATAGGCTTAGAACTAGTGGCTCATATAGGTCCAAAAAAGAGGCTAAGATACTGATCTCTTTTGCGAAAAGTCTCAAAGTAAAAGATATATGGAGAACTCAACACCCAGACGAGAAAATGTTCACATGCGAGTCTAAATCCTACCGCACTTTTTCAAGAATAGACATGTTTTTAGTGTCCGAAAATTTATTACAACTAGAAATTAAGACAGATATAAAGAGCATAGTGATTTCAGACCATGCAATTATCTCTATGTCGATCCAGCTGCGGGATAAAAATGAGGGACAGTGTGGCAAATTTTTTTTTCCATCTTTTTTATATTCTAATATTAATTTCAGAAATTGGCTAATCCATAAATGGAGGGATTATGTTTCTTTTAACAAAGATTATCAGTCTAAAACAGAAATTTTTTGGGAGGCGGGGAAGGCCTTTCTTAGAGGGGAAATAAAGGCATATATGGTCAAAAGGAAAAGAAAACTAAGAGCAAGGGATCTCCAATTAACAAATCAACTTAAAAATAAAATGGTAAAATATATTAATGAATCTAATAAGAACAATTGGGAATCTTATCAAAGAGCGAAAATAGAGAGAGAGACCTTCCTAACGCAATATCAGCTACAAGAGGAGCTTAAAAACAAAGCAACCTTTGGTACTTTCTCCCCAAAAACAGCCAAAATGCTCTCAAATATATCTAAAAATAGGAAAAAAAAAAACTATATTGGGACAATTATAACAGAGGGCACTAAGTACAATACTCCGAAAGAGATTAACAGACAATTCCAGCTATTCTTTCAAAAACTGTACTCTCCGGTAGAGGTAAATAAGGACGCGAAAAATTGTTTCTGGGAAAATCTTAAAATTCCAAAAATATCCTCAGAACAACTAGCGTCAATAAATAAAGAGATTACGGTAGAAGAGACATGGAAGGCAATCAAAGAGCTAGCTTTAGGGAAAGCTCCCGGTCCCGATCAACTGCCAAGTGAATTCTATAAAGTGCTTTCAGAAGAGATTGCCCCGATATTAACTGAACTATTTAATAAATACTTCATGAACAGTTTAAAACCTTCCCAAACTTTTAGTGCTTCAAATATTATACTCATATTAAAAAAAGATAAGGATCCCAATCAAATGGACTCATACAGACCAATTTCACTGCTTAATAGTGATTATAAGCTTATGGCTAGTATCCTAGCTGCGCGTCTTAAAGAAAGTCTGGGAGATGTTATACACCCAGATCAAACCGGGTTTACTCCCGGTAGGACAGCACAGAAAAACATAAGAAAAGCGATGACTCTAATTGAACATGTATTGGGATCCCATGGGGCAGAGTCAGATGTTAAGCATGATTTTGCATTACTAACAGTCGACGCTGAAAAGGCCTTTGACTCTGTCCTATGGGATCATCTATTAACGGCATTAAAGAAATTTGGCTATACAGGTCATTTTCAAAAATTTATTTCTATATTATATCAAAATCCAATTTCATATCTCTCGACAAATAACATCTTATCCCCTCCTATTATATTGTATAAAGGGACAAGACAGGGATGCCCCCTGTCTCCGCTATTATTCAACATAGCAATCGAACCACTAGCGATCAAATGTCGGGAAGTATTGGAAGGTATAAAAATTAAACAGCATAAAGCTATTCTGTCACTGTATGCTGACGATATCTTATTTTATATAAGGGACTCAAATAAAAATATTCCAAATCTGGTAGATATATTGGCGGAGTTCAGTAAATTTGCTGGGTACAGAATAAATCTTGCCAAATCAGAGATCCTATGGATTATTAAAAATAAAAACAGTTTAATAGAGAATCCATTTAAACTAGCTGAAAAAAATATTAAATATCTTGGAATAATTATTTCTAGGAATCCAGAGGAATGGTATGACATAAATTATACTTCGATATGGAAAAAATGTTCCTCTGAAATACAGAAATGGAGTAAATTACCACTATCTTTGTCGGCAAGGATAGCATTAATAAAAATGCGTACATTGCCTAAAATTTTATTCCTTATTCAGCATATACCTGCTTTCTTACGTAAGGCAGATATACAAAAATTTAATGCTTGCTGTTCTCGCTTTCTTTGGTTACCAAAAAAATCACGAATTTCCTTGGCAAGGCTAACACATCCAAAAGATTTGGGTGGATTTGCATTTCCTAACCTAACAAATTACAATCTTGCATCTATGGCCAGAATTGCTATGGATTGGCTAACTGAATCCAACTATGTCACAAATATAGATATAGAAGAGGCCATAGCTTTTCCATATGCTTTAAAAGCACTACTCCACAGTGTCAAATTTAGAGAGGTAAAAGGATATGTCCCAAAATTTACAACTTATAATGTAATCATAGCATGGTACAAAATCTGTAATCTCCTAGAAGTGAATCACTCGCTCTCTAAATTTCTACCTATTATAGGAAACCCAGATTTTGAGAGCGGATGTACAACACCCGCTTTCAGGAAATGGTCAACAAATAATCTGAAATTCTTGGAACAGGCTGTGGACCCCCTTAATAAGCATATGAAAACGTTCGAAGTATTAAGTAGAGAGTTCAACCTGGATAAGAGGTCATTTTTTGCATACTTACAATTGAGGCATTTTTACTATAAACAGGAACCTCTGGAGGCAGATGCCTGGTCGCTGGGCCCACTAGATGATATTATTGCTAGATTTTCTGTAGGTAATCACTCTATCTCATATATCTACAGAATATTAATACTTAAAGAGGCCAAAGTCAAGGTAAATAAGCTGTTTCACTTCTGGAAATTAGATATCCCGGAAATTGATTTGAATTTTTTTCAACAGAGCTTTGATAGAGTAAGAAAGTTCTCAAATAATATGGCAATAAGAGAGTCACACTTAAAACTTCTTAATAGAGCATACCTGACACCTAGCAGAATGGGTAAATGGAAAGGAGATATGGCCTGCTTCAGATGTAAATTCCCTGCAGCCGATTTGTTTCATGTCTTTTATGCATGCCCAAAAATTTCTCAACTATGGAAACAAATAGAATTCTGGCTTAATAGATTTCTGCCAGTTAAAATTCGGCTTAAACCCTTACATATCTTCTTTCTGGTACATGGTCAAGTGCAGAATAAGTCCCTGATTAATACTACAATCCTGTTAGTTAGACAGAGGATTTTAAGGGCCTGGAAGGATAAAAACGCTCCTAGTATAGCTGTAGTAATTCAAGATGTAACTTATCAAATGGCCTTAGATCAGAATGACCAACTAATTTTTACAGAGAATAAAATAAAAAAGTACATGGCGAAATGGGATAAAGTGATCTTAGATCAGCCCAGAGAGGCACAGCTGCAGCTATTAGGCCATTTTCGAAGTTCACCAGAATTTCTACAATTACTACTAACAGATGAGTATCCAGAATTTTGGAGACAACAATTCCTTTAGGATGGGGCGGGGGAGGGTATTGGGGGGGAGATGGAGGAGAGTGGGAGAGATTTTCCCTTTTTTTTTTTTTTTTTTCTTTCTCTTTTCTCTTTCTTTTTCTGATCTAGCAAATAAACAATGCTTTGCACATAGGGAATGTCGTGTCTAGATCTAAATAAGTTTTTTCCCTCTCTTTATAAATATAAAAACAGTAAGGAGCTATATTTTTGATAAACTGACAGACTATTTACGATATACTGTTGTATGATGTAAATGTAAAGCTATATTTTGTTCTTTTTTTTTTCTTTGTCTAACAATGTTTTGTCTGTCACCAAGAAAATTACTGTAATAAAAATTATATTTAAAAAAAAAAAAAGAAATAGAGATATAAATACACTGAGAGAGACACAGAGAGAGTGAGGGATAGAGAAAGAGATGTAGAGAAAAACAGAGAGATAGACACATGTAGAGCGAGAAAGCAAAAAAAAAGACAGAGATAGATATATTAAGAAACTGAGATAGACATAGACATACATATAGAGTGAGAGAGACAGAGATAAAGAAAGACAGATATAAAGATAGACATAGAGAGAGAGAAAGAGCATTAGAGTTAAAAAAAATAAAGAGAAACAGATTGAGAGAGATAAAAAGAGAGAGACACAGATACAGAGAGAGATAAAAAGACAGAGAGAGATAAAAAGACAGAGAGATAGTAAGACAAAAAGACACAGAGAGACAGAAAGAAACAGAGATAGGGAGAGATAGGGAGAGATAGAAAGACAGTGAGTGATAAAAATGACACAGAGAAAGATGGAGAGAGATAGAGAGACACAAAGATAGAGAGAAATACAGAAATAGAAAGACATAGTTAGAGAGACATAGATAGAAAGACATAGAGAAAGAATGACAGAGATAGAAAGACATAGAGAAAGAAGGGCAGAGAAAGAAAGACAGAGACATATAAATAAACAGTGACAAACAGAGAGATATAGAAAGACACAGAGAGATTAAAAAGACAGATATATATATAGAAGAGAAAGTGAGAGATAAAAAAAAATGCATAAAGAAGAGATATAAAAAGTGAGTTAAAGACATAGTGATAAAGAGATAAACAGACACAGGTATAGATAGAGTGAGAGATAGAAAGACTCAGATATAGAGAAAAAGAGAGAGGAAGACACAGAGAGAGAGAGAGAGAGAGACGCAGACAGATATTATCCATATGTATATTTATTTATATATATATATGAGAGAGATAAAGATAAAAATAGAGAGAGACACAGATATAGAAAGACTTGTAAAGAGATAGATAGTCAGAGAAGGATTGAGAATTAAAGGGTAATAAGATGGACACACCCAGGGCCTCTTTAATATTGACTGGACCCTGGGCAAACATTTTCTTGCCCCCCCCCCCCCCCGCCATGCAATTTCGCTCTCCATCCCAACATCCCCCAAAAAAAAACTAAATCATTTTTTTTTTTAATTATTAGCCCAGCAGTTGATTATCCACTGCTGAGCTAATCATTTAAAAAAATGAAATAAATTGCAATATGTGAAACTGGACCTAAGCAGTACTAATAAGTAAATACATTTCTCCACTGTGGATTAATTTAAAATTCTTTTGAATGTGATTCTGGTGTGAGGTTAGCTGGTTAAAGAGATTTAGGGCAGCCAACAGGAGCAAAGCAAGGTAAAGACTGAGGAGGAAGCATGGAGGTGCAGTATAAGTTTACTGACTGGAACAGCAGAACTACTATGGAAAGCTATAAAATCTGAGACAGAGCGAAAACAAAAACTATAAAATAAACCTTACATTAATGTGTATCAGCATGACAGTATACATCAGCCACAGCAGCACATGTCACTTCTTTGCTAGGAACAAGTTCCCTCTCACCCTGCACTAGACAATGCTGTATGGGGAGGGGCGTGTGTGCACTCATTCTTCCCACTGACACCTTTCTACAAAGCACTGTTCCCCTAACAAACTTCAGTTAGTTGATCTTAGGGCCACAGCAGAAAGAGCAGGGCTAAGGGGACCAGCAGACTGGATGCTGTCTGCCCAAGGCTACATGGATAGAGTGTGAGATGAGTCACACAGCCTCAAGACTGGAGAGAGCAGTGTGTGCAGCTGCACAGATGCTCAAATCCTAACGTGCTTGTCGCTCCAGCTTTCTGCTGCATGCGCCTACAGTCAGCCCTACCCAGAAACAATCCCTACCACCAAAGCAGTTACCTGGTAACAGTGGTAACCCCAGTAGGACCTTTTATGATGCAGTGGGAATAGCTGGATGCCAAGTTAGGGGTTTGCATTCAGTGCTGCACAGTGCACATCTAAAACAGCACATGGCAATAGCTTGGCATGTCACATGACACTGGCACGGTCTGGCACAGTTTTAAAAAAAATATATATAAGCAGAGTACTTTTGACTGTGACAGTATTAGGACTGAATGTGTGTGTTCCCCATGTCACATCAGCAGTCTGGTTGAAGGACTCTTGGGCCCTTCAACAGAAACTGGGCCCTGGGTAGCTGCCCCTTTTGCCCTGTGTTAAAGACGGCCCTGGACACACCAAGGATAGGATTCAGAAGAGGAAGATCTTTAAAAGACATTCTACAAAAATCGGACCCGACACATTGCTACAAGATAAAGACATGGTTGGAAAATACAAAACCTGGTTGCTACAAATGAAGCGGTTGTACCACATGTAATGGAATGCTGATGGGATCCTTCTTTCATCATCCAAGGAACAGGAAAAAATACTTCCATAAACACAGGTTGACGTGCACCACCAAATTTGTGGTATATTTATTTATTTGTGGTATCTAGTTTGTTTTATGTAGGAAAAACGAGTGATGATCTGAGGACAAGTATGGCTAACCATAGAAGCGCCATCCATGCAGCTATCAAAAACAAAGAGTCAGAACAACCTGTGGCACACCACTTCCTACAGAAAAATCACAATGTATCAGAGTTGAAATATACTCTCATTGTTCATGTCCCTCCGTTGACAAGAGGAGGGGACCAGAATAAGATACTTATGCAGAGAGAGGCTAGATGGACTTTTGAACTGGACACACTGATCCCGAAGGGCCTTAATACTAAAACTGAATGGCACAGCTTTCTGTAACGTCCCGGTGCCAATCTTTCCATGCCTAGCACAAATTATATTTCCGTATTTGCTAGATGTATATATGTGCAATTCAAGTTCAGTTTAGGCAACTTAGTTAGATGTAACATTGTGTGTAATTTTGTGCACAATTTTCTATACATACATTGCTGCGTTACGCCCGGTTTCATAGTGACCAAGGATATATTAGTTAATTGGCTCTATGTATATGCCCTTACTATAATCTACTATGGTCAATTGTGTTTTACTTCATACTGTGTTTATATGCTTTCCAATAGAGGTAGCTTTTGAGCCCTAGGAATAGTTATAGTAGCCACGTATTAATATAAAGTTTCTTGGCATGCTGAATAGAGATTTATTGTTTTTAACATTTCTTTATGTTTTTATGTATTTTCTGGGTAATAGTAGAGATAGTTAACACATTGGATACTAAGTGTCTAGCAGGCGATTAGTTGCTAAGTTACACAAATCCAAAGCGTCCATTAGTGACGCTTGCACAGGCACTGGGTAATTACCGCTACAGATAATTTGGTAAAAGGATGTTTTATAAGTCACAGTAGCGGATATTATATGGTCACTTTAAAAAAACACACATATGTTGTCAATTGTTGTATAGATTCTACTGCTTAGGTGCATCTAGAACGTCTTGAAATTTTTAGTGTTTGGTTGCTAGGCTACATGCAATGCTTATTAGTGATGTATGCTAAGTGCTTGCTAACACCTGGTTTTGTACACAAGGTAATTAACGCTTATTGGAAACACATGTATGGTGAACAGGGTATTTAAGGGAGATTGTTGAGCATTTCATTGTTGTTGTTTGAGTCTGAGGACGGGGGTAAAACCTCGAAACGTCACTCTGTTGGAATAAAGTTTTTTGCCTGCTTTTGTTGGAGGTATATAATTAAATATATATAATTATATATAAATCTCTCTCTCTTATATATATATATATATCTTTATCTATCTATATTTCTTTTTATCTATATATATATATCAATCTATTTATTTATAAATCTTTTTTTATAATATATATCTCTATATATAACTTTATAGATCTATATTTCTCTTCATCGATCTATCTCTATATCTATAAAGCGATCAATCTATATATATATATATATTACTTTATGTTTCAATCTCTTCTATCTATCTTTCAATCTCTTATACTTTCTCTTTATATATATATATATATATATATATATATATATATATATATATATATATAAAAGAACACTTTGTAAGTAAGTAGCGCACACATAAACTTTAGCAATATAATTTCAAAAGGTACCTGTATACCACTCACTGTACGGTAACACGCTGGTGAGCAATTGGCTCAGGGTGTATGGAGATCTGCAGCTGTGGAGACTGAGCCGGTCTGTAGTCAGCGTCTGAGTAAATAGAATATATTCCAATGGATTGTCCCCACTTGTAGCGCAAAAAATCTCTCTCCAAAGAAAAAGTAAAACTTCCTTTATTGTAGTAACAAAAGTAAAAACATGACAGCCTACACACGACTGTAATAAAGCACTTAATGTAAAAACACAGTGTCAGTGATCTGAACCACATGCAGACATGTTTCGTGCAGTTGCGCACTTGATCAGTGATCAAGTGCGCAACTGCACGAAACATGTCTGCATGTGGTTCAGATCACTGACACTGTGTTTTTACATTAAGTGCTTTATTACAGTCGTGTGTAGGCTGTCATGTTTTTACTTTTGTTACTACAATAAAGGAAGTTTTACTTTTCTTTGGAGAGAGATTTTTTGCGCTACAAGTGGGGACAATCCATTGGAATATATATATATAAAAATTCTCTCTCTCTATATATATATACACATAGATATATATATATATATATATATATTACTATCTTTGTATATAACTATCTTTCAATCTGTCTATGTATCTATTTGTCTATGTATCTGTCTATCGCTTTCTAAATATAGATATGTGTATATATATATATATATATATATATATATATATATATATATATAAAAATGTATACCTATATATAAAACTCTCTACCAGTGACGTGCGGTGAGGTCAGAGGCTGGTGAGGCTATGATATGCCTGAGAATATATATATATATATACACATACACACTTTATTGTATACAATAAAGTGAGATTTGTATGTTAATACTGGAGAGTGCTTTCTGGACTGTATGCTTTACTTTGAAATGCACCCTGGATGCTGGTAAATGTTGCAGTGTTCTGGACTCACCTGGGACTTATATATATATATATATATATATATATATATATATATATATAAAAACACATACACACTCTGAGAGAGAAGCGCACTCACAGGAACGAACAACCGGCTCAATAACATTGTTAGCCTGTTCTATGGCAATTTACCACCTGGTGCAGCTTCTTTTTAGCCCAGTAATGCTTTTAACAGAGTAGAACTTTACTGTAGTATATCAGTCTGATCCTGCCTATTATGGCCAGTCCAGAGCCTAAATACCAGGCACTTCTTCTCTGAACAAGAAACACAGCAACCCCAGACGATCGTTTCAACCTTCATTGGGCCTTGTCAGTGAGGTGTAGCCACAGTCCTCTAAGCACACTGAGCAAGGAGTCCACTTCTGGTTGCCCATTTTTCCCTTAGGGAGACTAAATACACACAGAGAGAAGCACACTCCCGGAACAATCAACCGGCTCAATACAATTGCTAGCCTGTTCTATGGCGATTTACCACCTGGGTGCAGCTATATGTATGTATGTGTATGAATACACTGACCACATCCCAAAAAAAGGCAAAACAAATTTTCAACAGCCATTGTGAAAGAATTAATACAATGACATATCAGGACATATAACTAGTAACATCTGATCTTACAGTTATACTATAGAAATGAAGTAGAGCTGGATACTGGCTTCCTATTTGTAAAGAAAATCGGGTGGTAATATGCCCTGGTTAAAAGGGCAGTAATTATATAACATTTTCAGTGTACTCATTGAATAGAAACTCAGGTGTGTGGGCAGCTAGCTTTTTGGCTAAGTATTAAATGCTCAATTACCTGAAAGTGCACATATCTCTTAAAAATAGCTTCCCTACTTCCTTATACAAACACAATTTTCTTATTCTCATTTAGTATGAGAAATAAAAATAATAACAAGTAACATCATTTGTCAATGAACAAATCACAGAGCAGAGTCTCTGTATTTTCTTGCAATGAATTATGGTAAAGTCTGCATAGTCATACTCATATATTGTAATATATTGTAAGGCTGATATAAACTATAAAAAAAGACACTGACAATTATACCAATCAATGAACTGCTCATTTGGGAGTCACTACCTAAGAGAACAGTGTAGATTCAGGATTCCTGAGCGAGGTATTCCCAGCTTCACTTCTCCATCTGGGATTATTTTTGGATTCAGCATTGCTAAGGGACACCTTGTCTCTCCAGACACCAAAAGGCATAGCGGGGGGAATAGTATCAGCAATGCACAAGTAACTGCTGCACAAATGCAAATTTTTAGGTGCACTTTTAAGAAAGTGAGTTTTCAGGTAGCACAACAAGCAAAGGGAATGACAGAGAGAGAGAGTTTTAGAAATGACAGAGAGCAGCATAGATTTACAAAATGCCCTTTTTATGTTTAGCACAAATGCATAGAAATAACCAATTAACAAATAAAAGAATGTGCATAAGACAACGGCTATTAGTGTAAGTGTATATTACAATATTCTGGTTTACATAACCCAGTATGTTTTTTTCTAGCAGTTGCTTTGATCCTTTAGTGCTTTGACAGCCTAATATACCAGGCAATGCTATTTACCAGTCTCAATTCTACTCTAATTACAAAGTATAATTTTCTAATGCTAGGCCTATTTAATAGGTACATTAAGCAAACAGAACCAGTGTGGGGCATGGCCAGGAAGTCACATGCCGACACAATCACTAGGAGGACAGCCAGCATCAAGGAGGGGCACCACCCTGCCAATAAAAATAGCCACAGCAGCAAATTATATGAGGCCCAGGGTCACGCATTGCCAGGGCTGTTTCTACAAAACCTGGCTAACAGGACAACATTTAAAAATACCCCCCCTCCTGGACCTTCCATATCTCACTGTCATTTACTTTAAAATCAGGGACAGACATCCACATTCACACATATGCGTACCAACAGGCACCCATAAACATCCAGATACCACACACACACATATAGACATCAACATTAACACATACAGGTAGCAAAAGGAACCAACATGTGCACAGTTGCACACACACCCATAGACATCCAGACACACAAACCCGCAAGCATAGGAACCAACCTTTGTGAACAAACCAAGCACCAAGGGACATAGACAAGTAACTAAAGGCATCCACACTCAGGTGTGCACACATATAAAGATACTCACAGATTCACACACACAGGCTCGCACAAATGCCACCATGAATATAAACACAAACATCTATAGGGACCTATCAAATTAACAACCACACACATTAATAGGCACCAACAGATACATGCATGCACGCAAACGCACTGAGATGCACACACACACAGGTATCAACATGGACACTTAAGCAGGCAACCACATACTTTGAGATAGAAGCTTTGGTGTAAAAAACTTTTAGAGATATTGTAATAATGCCAAAAGCTGTTTAATTTTTAAAATAAGTTTTATGGTGACCAATTAACATCTTGTGGTAAATGCAACTCATATTATCCTATACCAGCTAATCTTACTATTTAACAAACAAGTTTCCTTGCAGTGAAAAGCACTAAGGGAGGAAATGGGAGGGAAAGGAGCAGAGGAGTCAGTAATAAGAGTTATTGCTACTGTACGCCTAGTCTTGGAAGTCAATGATACAGAGATATCAATGACTGAACCACTAAGACAATAGAGAACTGTTCTAGACCCCTTGACTGTCATTGATGAGTTAGCCATTATGGCCATAGAAAACTGTTTTACACCCCTTGACTGCCAGCCATACACACAGACACACCAATTAGTTAATCACTATGGCCATAGAGCAGTGTTTTTCAACCAGTGTGCCGTGGCACACTAGTGTGCCGTGAGAGATCCTCAGGTGTGCCACGGCAGACTGACAACAGTGTGACATATTTTTTAAACTTTGCTTGTTTTTTACTCCCAGTGCAGGGGTAGTTTGTAGGAGGCATGGCATAAAAGCAAAATACATACAGTATGTGTGTGTTTGTGTGTATGTGTATATATATATATATATGCTGTATTAGGTTACAATGTGTGATTTTTTTTAAATTTTGGGATAGTGGTGTGCCACAGGATTTTTTAATATAAAAAAGTGTGCCACGGCAAAAAAAAAGGTTAAAAATCACTGCCATAGAGAACTGTTTTACACCCTGTGTCTGTCAGTGATAAAAATAGACAGCTTAAAAAAAGAAAAACAAAACATTCCATGAAGTTTTCAGATTTTATGCGGATATTGACTGTGCATTGAACATGCCTATCAATCAGAACATGGGTGCTCCCACATAATGTCCATTAAAGTTTGTTTCTTTAATTCTGTTAAAATGCGGCTTTAGTCTTTTCAGTTTACTCTAAAGGTTCCTCCCCTTTTGTTTCCAATTATCCATTTTACCTGCTGGAGTGCATTAAATTGTTAACAAAGCTACTTTATTTTTATACCAGCAATTAAAATAGCTGATTTTGTCTGTGGTATTCCTACCTTTACAGAAAGTTTCAATGCTTGAAGGGATAGTCTAGTCAAAATTAAAACCTTCCATGATTCAGACAGAGCATGCAATTTTAAGGAGCTTTATAATTTACTCCTATTATCAATTTTTCTTTGTTCTCTTGGTATCTTTATTTGAAAAGGCTGGAATGTAAGTTTAGGAGCCGGCCCACTTTTGGTTCAGCACCCTGGGTAGCGCTTGCTGATTGGTTTAATTATAGGCTATAGGAAAGCTATATAAACATAGCCAGCAGAAGAAAGTACAGTCACAGTGGGGTGTACGAGAGATAAGCAATTCATGTTATTTTTAATTGTTCTTTAAGTATTGGGCTTTGGTATACAAACAGAGATAACAAAGAATACTGTATATACAGAAATTGATAAAATAAGGGGATCTGATTTCCCAGCACTCAGCCAATTTTAATAGGTTGTAATTTCAAAGAAAAACCCCCCAACTATTTCATACACAGAAATTAACCTTAAAAACGCAAATACTCATAAATGTTATGCTCTGCAGCTGGTATAACCAGTAAATGGGCACACATCAGCTCCCTGATCACATGACCTAGAAAATCAATGTAGTATGTTTTATAGCGATGGGCCACACATTGCACAGCCTTTAGTTTTGCAAAAACTGGTGCACATTTTATTAATGAGCTGATATAGGTGCTAAAAAGGCTTTGAAATGCAATAATTTCAAAGTCACATGACCTAGGTTGATCAAATCAATGTAGTATTCTTCAGAGGGATGGACCACACAATGCACAGCTTTTGGTTTGCCCATTAACCATTAATGGGCCAAGACAGATGGTTTTTAAATGGCAAACTATTTAAATAGATATATCAAAAGTAGATATATTAAATAGATACAAAATCGCATAAAAAGTAAATAGCTTCTCGATCTTATCAACCAGCCACCTCAATTCAACTGTATTCTTCACTGGGTAATTTCACATATTGCACACACTTTTGGTTGTAAATAGTTTGTTTGCAAGATGGTATTTCTGCTGGAGAATTATTTCAGATGGCTGATCATGTAAACAAAGTGCACCTGTAACTATTTATATAATGCTTTTTTCTAATACATTGTTACACGCCAACAAATAAAGGTGACATACAAACCAGAAAATGGAAAATACAAATAGAGGTAAGACACAATCTCATCTTATTCCGCTTTTCCAGGGTCGGGTCACAGGGGCGGCCGCTCTAGCAGGGGTACCCAAACTTCCCTTTCCCTGGCAACATTAACCAGCTCTGACTGGAGAATCCCAAGGCGTTCCCAGGTCAGTGTGGAGATATAATCCCAGAGGCCTCCTCCCAGCAGAACATGCCTGGAACACCACCCTAAGGAGGCACCCAGGGGGCATTCTTACCAGATGCCCTAACCACCTCAACTGGCTCCTTTATAGGGGAAGGAGCAGCTACTCTACTCCGAGTTCCTCACGGATGACTGAGCTTCTCACACTATCCCTAAGGGAGACGCCAGCCACCTTCCTGAGAAAACCCATGTTGGCCGCTTGTATCCGCGATCTCGTTCTTTCAGTCATGACCATAGGTGAGGGTAGGAACGAAGATTGACCGGTAGATCAAGAGCTTCGCCTTCTGACTTAGCTCTCTTTCACCACAATGATGCGGTAAAGCGAATGCAACACCCCCACTGCTCCGATTCTCAAGACAATCTCACGCCTCATTGTCCCTTCACTCGTGAACAACACCCCGAGGTACTTAAACTCATTCCCTACCTGGAGTATACAACCCACATAAGACACAATATTAATTATGTAAGACACAATATTAATTTTAATTGGAAATAATTGATAGCTTTAGTCTTAGCTGCATGGACAACAACCTATTAAAAAGTAAAACATGTGCAAAGTTGGTGGAGCTTGGTGCTTTTAAAGTTGACAGAGTTGTGTGTTAAAAGTTTACCTTTACTGATTTGTATGCACTCAAGTTGAAGATGACAAAATATTTAGCTTCATGACAAAAATGGAAACATATAACTAGTTTTTTGTAAACTGTTCATCACATAACTTTCAAATCAAAAGCCTTACAGAGAAGGTATTCAATGATCTTGAACCTTTTGACACAAATGTATCAAATATTTTCTGGATCCAGTAGGTAGCAGTGCACTAAAAAGGCCAATGCTAATCCAGAACAAAAACTTATCAACTTGTTAATTGATGTCCATTTCCTGTAAAGGAGAAGAGATTCATCCAGTACTTTGTTTTTGAGGTGTCACTGGTGGCAAAACTGGCAATGGGTCGTGTAAAAAAAGGACACAGAAGTACAGAAGATCTTTGAAGAAAAGCTGGTGGAAGAGAGGTGGTTGTGCAGGCTTTTTCGGAGCACGGTTTTAGAAAAAAAAACACAAGAACAGTGGTCTACTGTTGCACTTCACCTTTATAAAAAGGACAATACAAATGAAAGAAAATGGTTATATGTTGTATGGAGCAAGGACAGGAGAGGTGGTAAAAGAGAGGTTCTTGGAAAATCAAACAAAAAAGGTAAACCACTTTAGCAATCTGATCCACACATGTCCCCATTATTGTCTGAACCTATTCAAGTCATTTTCATTTTTATCCTATATAGTGATTTAAAGACATTGCCAAATGTACAATTAATGCATCAACTATTACACATTCAAGTCAGATTGATACTCATTAATACTAAAACAGAATGTTACAATGAAAATGCATAGTCAATTACAGGATCATAAGTATTCATCAACATCAGGGATCAAGCGGGTAAGTTAGTCAAAACATCTACAGCCAACTTACTCTTTGTCAGGGAAACCCGTCCAATTTTGTGTTTTGGCAGAACACCACATACCACCAAATCATTACTTGGGAGCAGTGACTTGTTCTTATACACTATGAGACTTGGTTATGGAATTCAAAATATCATGTCAATACAGATAACAGAGAAGAAGGAAAACTAGCCGTAGTGCAGGACCAAGATATTAAGGACATTTTGACAGAAGAGAATAGTAAGTACCAAGTACATGATACATTTGAAGGACAAGATAAGTTTACACATGATGGAGTCAATTACATGATAGAGATAGAAAGCAATGTCGAGATAGATCAAAAAGAAGCTTCAAATTAGAGACAGGAAACATCGCCTTGGAGAGAGGAGAGCTGTGGATAAAGAAAGTGAAGAATCTAAAACTCTATATGATGATGTATACAGAGAAAGTGAAGATGAAAAGAGAGATAATCAAGAAGGAAAAAATAGCAAGGAAGGGGAATTGTTAGACATAATTAGAGGTGGTGAGAAATTAGTTCAACAGTAATTAAAGAGGAAAACGGGACAAAGCGAAGAGTGTAAATTCGAAGAAGATGAAATTCTACAGGCTTACTCTGATGATAATTTAAAGATGATAGACAAAGTACATGATCTCAGTGACAGAACAGACAGAGCTAATAATGTGGAATCAAAAAATTTGGAGTACAGAAAAATAAGACCTGTCCCAAATGTTTTTTCAATATCCTTATCTATGGAAGAATGGAATAATATAAAGCCTTTACAAGGCTCCATCAGCCTCCGACAGCCATGGAAAAATGTCTTCTATGCAGAGTTTATTAAAGCTAATCCATGCTGCACCCTGTCCATCAAATACCAGCATGTCAAGCTAGATGAAAGCCACAACAAATCTTCCCCATATTTGAATGTGTCTGCATCCTGCACTTTTAAGTGGTGCAAGGCAAAGTATATGTTTATGAAGCAAAAAAGCCCAAGAAATGTGCAAAGTATATAACCTTGAGAATTTTCAGATTTGGAGAGGTGACTCATTTAAAAAGCGAAAGATAGTTCAGGTCCGCTAGATTCTTTTGAAAAAGGTACAATAGTGAAAGCAGTCAGTGGTGTGAGCAATTTCGACTACAGCAAGTTAAAGAAGACTCCAAAAGATGAGATTTTGGCTGGAAACATCTCCAGGTACCTGAGTAAAGATGTTTTTAAGGTCATCGCATCTGAAGTCCGAAAAACCACCAGGCTTCATAATGACATGCTGCTGGAGCTTATGCTGACTCAGAAAATTATGAGTGTGGCAACAGCATGTCTTCAGATACTTCAGGATATCTACAACACCTCCAGGTAGACGCATTTGGAGTACATCTGTATACAAAGGATGGTTTGAGGATTTCTGCAGAGCACCTTAGACAATCCACACCCGTAACAGTGCATATAGATGCCTCATGTGGGATTGTTTCAAATATTCAGAATCAAAATAAAAGGGTACTGTATTATGCCCTTGTACTGCCTGGGATGGGCAAAGACAAACCGTCCATTCCCATCACCGAATTGATATCCAACCAACACTCCATTCCTACAATATATTTTTGGTTAATGGAAACACTATGCAATGTCTCCAGGATCACATCTTGCAGAGTACAACAGGTGGAGATAGACTACATTTGGGCTCTGATAGGGAGTGTACTTCTCACTTTTAACAAGGAGAGTGTAGCTGCCTATCTTGAAAGAGCCCAGGCGTGACCTACAATCATTTACTGTGTTGCATCTGTGCTCTGCTCATTATCCTTAAAGATTTGGGAAGAAGACTGATAAAGGAAAAAGAGAGTATATCATATTTTGTTTCACTTTGTTGTTAAACAGCACCAGGCTGGAGCAAGCACTTGGTGTGTTTAGGGAAATGTGTGTGCTATTCACAACCAAGCATGACAGTGACCTCGTCAAGGACTGCAAAAGGTCTCTCAATATGAGAATATTGCAGTCGAAACACATGAAAGTTGAGGATGTCACTGGTGAATCTGCTAATTGTGAAGAGAAAGAAATGCCATGCAATGCAAAAACACTTTGTGGAAGATCTCCATTTACACTCATTTTTGAGGATGTGCTTCGTCAGGCTCACTGTCTACAGGCAGAAATCTGCAAAAGGGCAGAAGAACATCTATTCCTGCTCTGGGGTGATTGATCACTTTGGACACTTACTTGGGCATATTCCCTTTTTGGAGTGGAATACGTCTTGGTGACTTGACCAGATACTCCAAAGATCTGCCCAAAACCACATCACGGGTGTCCAAAAGTCATGCGGAGCAATGGTTTTGGATTGTGAAGAACTCCATTCTGCAGAAAAACAGCTCTGAGGTGGTGGTTGCTGTAATTTCGTCTCAGGATAAAAGGTCCAACTATATCTTACATCATTCAGCGTTTAAAACTCTTTAACCCCACAAATGGCTTGTGGGAGAGGTAATTAACATTATGAACTCATTATAGCTTTAACTATTTTTATACTTACAATGCTAATGAAAACATTTATGCAAAATATAGTTTTCACAATAATGATGATTTGGCTGAACAATGCATCAACATGCAAGAAATACTTTTTTCATTTGTTATATTGCATAATTTAATTTTCTAAACATCCCCCAGTGCATCTTTAATTATTTGCAGATTATTTATAATTCCAAACTTAATACAATATATATTTTATTTAAAGATAATCTGTGATTTTTATTCCTTTAGACAATTGAAACCTACTTTCTAATCACGACAACAGCAACGGTCAAGAAAATAAGATATCCTGTCTACTTGTAACACAGCTGCCTTGAATCAAATCATTCCAACCCTAATTTTACTACTATATACAGCTGAGAGCTGGCTCTGAGGCCTTGGCTCTGAAATTCAAAGTGGCTCTGAATTATAAGTGGCCGAGTTAAGAAATGGAATTAAATCCATAATGCTATCATCTAGAATGTTCTACGAACAACATGAAGCATTGTTCTAACTATTCATCATCTCATCTCTCCACAGGTATGCATTTCTTTCTCTGCATTTCATGCCCTGGTTGTTATCTCACGTCCCTTTAATGTTTTTTCAATATACTGGTATGCATTTCTTTCTCTGTATTTATGCCCTGGTTGTTATCCCACATCCCTTTAATGTTTTTTTCACTTGACACCCTTGCTCCTCCATAAATACGCAAAACCCCACGTCGTCAGCTCCAGCCCTGGCACTCTCAGCAAACACGCTATCTACAAAAATGCTCCCGTGCTGCTGAACGTGCCTGGAGGAAATCCCACTCTGAACACGATTTCCTACACTATAAGTTTATTCTTTATTCTTACTCCCCTGCCCTTCACTTAGCCAAGCAAAACTACTTCTCTTCTCTTATATCTTCTCACTCCTGAAACCCTAAACGTCTCTTCTCCACTTTCAACACTCTCCTATATCCACCTGCACCACCCCCCTCATCTGTCTTTATTGCTCAAGACTTGGCAGATTACTTTTTCAACAAAACACTTACCATCAGAAGCAACATCCCATCACCAGACAGCAACCTTTCATCTCTGCCCCCGGTCACCCCCTCCAACACTCTCAGTACCTTCCCCCAAACCACTGAGAATGAAGTGAGTTCCCTAATATCTTCCACACACCTCACTACATGCCCCCTTGACCCTATCCCTTCACATCTAATACCCTCTCTGTCCTCTACCCTCACCCCAGCTCTTACTCACATATTCAACCGATCCCTTACTACTGGTTCATTTCCATCATCCTTCAAACATGCAAAAGTCACCCCCATCCTCAAAAAACCCTCCCTCGACCCCAATTCTCCTGCAAACTACCGCCCCATATCACTACTTCCGCTAGATTCTAAAGTCCTGGAAAAACTAGTTTTCGATCGCCTAACACACTTCCTATCCTCCAACTCATTGCTTGACCCCCTGCAATCTGGCTTCCGCCCCCAACACTCAACTGATACTGCCCTCACCAAGGTTACTAACAATCTTCTTTCTGCTAAAAACAATGGCCACTATTCTATACTTATCTTACTTGACCTGTCTGCTGCCTTTGACACTGTTGACCATCCCCTCCTCCTACGGACTCTCAGCTCCCTTGGGCTCTGTGACATTGCCCTCTCCTGAATCCACTCTTATCTCTCTAATAGGTCCTTTTCTGTCTCATTTGCTGGTGACTCATCCTCTCCACTGCCTCTGTCTGTTGGAGTACCTCAAGGCTATGTTCTAGGCCCTCTACTCTTCTCTATTTATACTTCCTCACTGGGTAAACTTATTAGTAGCTATGGCTTCAACTATCACCTCTATGCTGATGATACTCAGATCTACCTATCCACCTCTGCACTCTCTCCTTCTGTACTTTCCCACATCAGCGGCTGCTTATCTGGCATTTCTTCCTGGATGGCCTCTCACCACCTAAAAATCAACATGTCCAAGACTGAGCTTCTAATCCCCCCAACTAATTCTACTCCAGTTTCTAACTTTACTATCACTGTCGGTGACACCACTATCTCCCCATCACCCCAAGTCCGCTGCCTAGGAGTTACACTCGACTCCAATCTGTCCTTCATACCCCATATCCAATCGCTCTCTTCATCCTGTCGCAACCACCTAAGCAATAATCTCCAAAATGCGTCCTTTTCTGAGTGCTGAAACTACTAAACAGCTAATCCATTCCCTAGTAATTTCCCAGCTTGACTACTGTAACAACCTACTAACTGGCCTTCCTCTCTCCCCCCTCTCCCCCCTTCAATCCATCCTAAATGCCTCTGCTAGGCTAATCCACCTCTCCTGGCGCTCTGTATCTGCCGCATCCCTCTGTGAGTCCCTTCACTGGCTCCCCATTCAAAGCAGAATTAAATTCAAAATTCTCACTTTGACCTACAAAGCTCTTACCAATGCAGCCCCCCCATACCTGTCCTCACTCATCAACAAATATACTCCAGCCCGTCCCCTAAGATCCAACAACGATCTACTCCTTGCCTCTTCTACCATCACCTCCTCTCATGCTAGACTACAGGACTTCTCTGGTGCGGCACCAACCCTCTGGAACGCACTTCCTTGAGCTGTCAGACTTTCCCCCAACCTCTCCTCCTTTAAATGCTCCCTAAAGACCTTCTTGTTCAGGGAAGCCTATAACCAAATCAGTAACTAATGAATTCCCCTTGCCTAATAGTTGCCCTCATCTAACTTCACACTAACATCATTCCCACCTTTGCAGTCCCCACCTCCTGTTTCTCACCCTCCTACCCATTTACATTGTAAGTTCCCACGGGAACAGGGCTACCAATTCCTCCTGTATTTGTTTGTTAAATTTTGTCTGGTGTCTCATATTGTACTGTCCTTTTATCTTTGTTACCTATGAACAGCCCTGCAGAATCTGTTGGCGCTTTATAAATAAAGAATAATAATAATATCCTGAACCCTTATTCTGCTGGTGTCATAGTAAAGGGACAAAGAAGGAAAAAGTGAGTTGACAAACTCTACCAAAGGTAAATATTTCATCTGTTAATCAGCTAATCCATCACAATATAAGTCCGTATGGTTACTAGCATTGTAATGTAAAATCTTACATTGCAGGTCAGGTTCGAAAACTACATAACTGTGTTAAGTTTCCTCAATGTTAATAATAATCATTGGCAGTTTCTGGTGAGAATATTTCATTAATGGTTATAGAAGTAAACAATTAATAATGTGAATGTGTTTTTATGACTTAGTTATTTACTTATTTTTTTTATTTATTTTAATGTATTTTCCATAGTATCTGCATGCACCATCAGGGCTAGTGTTTGTTGTGGACCCCATGGGATACAATGAGTAAGAAGAATCTGAACATACTGCTACAAGATTCCAGTAGGTGTACACAGTTATTTAACTCTGTTTTAAAAGACCAAATGGTTTTGTTGCATACTTTAAAAAGTGCAACTATCAACTGAAATACAATAAATGGCACTGATACTTTCAGTCACAACATGTCGCCCATAATAGATTTTTGAATGCTCAAGACAGGTTGATCACACAGGCCTGATGCAGACCTCTGATTGAAAATGGAAAATAATTCTAATCAGTACTAAGTAAAACGTAAGCTTTTATTTACAAAAAAGTTTAAACATTTCCATAGCCACATCAAAATACCACTATGACAGTGGAGATGGAAAGAGAAGCTCACTCCTCAACTCTGCTGCTGACGCTTGCAACAGAAGTGCGAATGAGGGTTGCTGCATTATAAGTGCAATTTTACCCTATTTAGCATCATACTACATTTAAGTGACATGATCTTCTTCAGACTGTGTGTAGTAGTGGAACATTTAAATAATAATGGTTATTGTATTTACTGTTCAGAGACTACTTCAAGATCAGGCGAACATGCCATGGGAAAAACGATTGGGTAGATAAAAAATGGAAAAAAAGGGGTAATCAGCCACACTACACAACAATATTCTTTCAGCTGTTGGGTCTTTGTCATGTAGGTGAGTTATTCTTTCTTTGAAATTAATAATCTGTGTTAGATGTAAACATGCATTTCTTGACTGTCATGTATGCTGGTGCAGATGGCAAAAGAAGTTATAGAGAATTTCCCGAAGATCCCTAACCAAGTAAACATTGATCCTTCTAGACCACAGATGAAACATCTAAGAGAAAAAATGGCACAAGACATTCTGGAAGCCTCTGGTACATATAGAAAATTATCAATTAAAAAGGAAAATAAAGATCTTTAACAGTGGATTAATAAGCAGTATATATATATAAATATACTGTATGTAAATTATCTAAATATCCATGCATTTGATTTCAGTCTTCAAGAAAGACGCCAAATACTCAATGTGTTCAAAAGACACTCCCACCGGAGGTGGACCAAAGACTGATTGGGTGAGTGGTCCAATAAGTTACAATTGTTCAAAAAGATTTGATAAGATTAGATTATTTTATTCTGGAAGGAGAAAGGTTATGGCACTAATAAATATCTTTAAAGTGAGATTGGGCCTTGAAATGTACAAAACTGGCCATATATATAGTTAGAATGGCCACAAGGTGCTGTGTATAGGCAAACACAAACAAATACAACTAAAGATTAGTTGCAAAAAAAGTATACACTTGTAGCACTCTCTTCTCACATATATATTGTAGGTTGATGAAGGGTGGTGTATTACCACAATAGAATTAAAAATTAAACTTTATTAGATATACTTAAAAATGGGTGCTTTAAAATCAACTAGAAGTATTAGGGTTAATTGCTTGTATAATGTGATAATACTTAATAATTAAGTGGGTCAGTGTATTAATGGGGTTTGCATACGTTGTAGTATCAGGGGTCCTATAATGTTTAGGCCCTCTGGGCACGGATGTGCAGCTCAGGAAATACTTGGGGTTTATAAAATATTGTCCCCAAGTTAGTGTAAATGCTGCAAACAGTGTCAGTATTCATTTTGCCTATAGTCCCTATAGAGGGATTAATATGGTCATAAAGTACAGTTTGATATAACATCTAAGTATTCACCTTACTGCGGTGTTATAAGTTAAAGGTTTCTAATACCTGCAGTATCAGGGTATGTAATGTGACGTCTATAAATTCCTTTATATAAAGGATGGTGTAAACTTAGTGTGGTTGTTCTTATATCAACTGCAATACAGAAAGCATTATTTATGCCATTGCTTGCAGTTGTCACTTGTACTACATTTTGCATCAGGATGCTTGAACATCTAAGCAATGTAAGGAACGCTGAAAAGGACATGAAACCCAATTTTTTTTCTTTCGTGATTTAGAAAGAGCATGTCATTTTAAGCAACTTTCTAAATTTACTTCTATTATCTAATTTGCTTCATTCTCTTGATATCACTTGCTGAAAAGCATATCTAGATATGCTCAGTAGTTGTTGATTGGTTGCTGCACATAAAGGCCTTGTGTGATTGGCTCCCACATGTGCATTGCTATTTCTTCAACAAAGGATATCTAAAGAATTGAGCAAATTAGATAATAGAAGTAAATTGCAAAGTTGTTTAAAATTGCATGCCCTATCTGAATCATGAAAGTTTAATTTTGACTAGACTGTCCCTTTAAGGAACCATAAAACATCACAAGTGTGGCAGCCCATTTCTAACCCATCATCAAGGGAAGACATCTGAATTCCATTGCTTTGTAATCGTAAAAATATCCTTGGGAATTAGAGGTGGGAATCTAGAGGAAATTTTATTGAAAAAAGAAAGCCGCTGGATCTATCTTATGAATTCAGTCTGTCCAAAAGTGCTTAGGGGTTAGGTACCTTTTTATATTAATAAGATGACTATCCTTAGAAATTGACACATATTGAGACAATTAGATCTGATAATCCTCATATATAAGAATAATAGCCACTAAGGAATATATGATCACAATTGTATATTTAGTGAAAGTGCTAAATTTTCAAAAATAATATTGTGAAAAAGCGCATTAAGTGTTAGAGTATGGTATCAATATTAATTCATCAAAATGAGAGTAGATATCGATGCAGAAATGACACCACCTATACATAAGTAATAAGATCCATCCTTAGGAATACAGTGGGTGGCAAATGACCAGCACCCACAATATAATTCATATACACAACACATATTGAGTATTGATAACTGATTTATTTATGTTAACACTCATGTTCCAACTAAAATGATGTGGGATCACTATGGAATATGATATGATCATAACTACACAATTAACAGCTAATGCACTTTTTCATTATCTTTCATACAAATATTATATTATTTTTGAAATTTTAGCACTTTCATCACTATTAACACAAAAGGAGAGTAGATATTTAAATATCAATATACAAATTATACCACCTATATATAAGTAATGTATGAGTCTGTTAAAATAGTAAGATCTATCCTTAGGAATATAGTGGGTGGCAAATGACTAGCACCCACAATAAAATCCATATACACAACACATATTGAGTATCATAGTAACATAACATAGTAACATAGTAGATAAGGTTGAAAACGACTGAAGTCCATCGAGTTCAACCTATACAAATCTAAAATACTTACAAAAAAGCTCCAGATTAGTTAAAGGGACAGTAAAGTCAAAACTAAACTTTCATGATTCAGATAGGGCATGCAATTTTAAACAACTTTCCTATTTACTTTTATCATCAAATTTGCTTTGTTCCCTTGGTGGTATTTTTGAAAAGCTAAACCTAGCTAGGCTCAAACTGATTTCTAAACAGTTGAAAACCGCCTCCTAGCTCAGAGCATTTTGAAAGTTTTTCAGTTAGACTGTGCTAGTTCACATGTGTCATATAGATAACATTGTGCTCACTCCCGTGAAGTTATTTAGGAGTCTTCACTGATTGACTACACTGCATGTCTGTCAAAGGCACTTAGATAAGGAGGCTGTCTGCAAAGGCTTAGATACAAGGTAATCACAGAGGTAAAAAGCATATTAATATAACTGTGTTGGTTATGCAAAAATGGGGAATGGGTAATAAAGGGATTATCTATCTTTTTAAATAAGAAAAAATTTGGTGTAGACTGTCCCTTTAATATTAACATTCAAGTTCCAACTAAAATGATGTATAACTGATGTATAACTGATATATAACTAAAATAAGCAGAGGGACCTAATATGAGAATTGCAAATGAGCAATTTCTTTGATGACCAGCCAGTATTTAAATTAGTTTAACCCACCTGGGTGCTAAGATTTTTTAATGTTTTTTTATTTTTTTGAACAATTTTTTTTAAACTTTTTTTTTCTTTTTCTCTGACAAGACTTATGCAGTTGGAAAGGTTAGGCGATTACCTTTCCAATGGTGGGTCTTGGGGGGTCTGTAGCTGCTTAGATGCCTGAGATACAGGCTTCTAAGCAGCATGCCCCCTGTTCCTATACTTAACATTGTTAAGTATAAATAAAGTTGCGCGGTGATGTCATCACGTTATTGCGCGTGATGTCACCACGCAAAACGGGAAGCCCCGGCGATGCCTGTCCCTCTACAGGCACGATCACTGGGGTAGGAGCGGGTGGGAGCCCCCAGATCTCCCTCAAGGTGGGAGAGTGCTAGTGACGGCTCTGAGCCGTCATTAGCACTCAAAGGGTTAAACAACTTAAAGGGACACTGAACCGAAATTTTTTCTTTTGTGATTCAGATAGAGCATGCAATTTTAAGCAACTTTTTAATTTACTCCTATTATCAATTTTTCTTTGTTCTCTTGCTATCTTTATTTGAAAAAGAAGGCATCTAAGCTTTTTTGGTTCATAACTCTGGACAGCACTTTTTTATTGGTGGATCAATTTATCCACCAATCAGCAAGAACAACCCAGGTTGTTCACCAAAAATGGGCCAGCATCTAAACTTAAATTCTTTCATTTCAAATAAAGATACCAAGAGAATGAAGAACATTTGATAATAGGAGTAAATTAGAAAGTTGCTTAAAATTGCATGCTCTATCTGAATCACGAAAGAAAAAATTTGGGTTCAGTGTCCCTTTAAGCTCTAACTAGAAACTAAACAGGCAGAGGGACCTAAAATGATAATCGGAAACTAGTACTACCTTTAATATGCCAATACATGCATGAGATTAAGGATTTAAGCTGTTGAACATGAATGACGTTATCATTGAGTTAAGATATGTTAGAGATGGACAATGTGCAATAAGGTACCCTGAATTAAAGCCATTCGCAAAACCTGCATCACATAATAGAGTGTATTTCATGATCAGTCCGCACAAACTATAGACCAAAAATGCTAAATTTATCCTAATACCAACAGGATTTAATACAGAGTTAGTACAGTACTAAACAGGACATGATAAATCTGGTATCACACATAGGAGGCATACATTTAATAATACCGTTTGCACAATGTCATAACTAAAACATTTCAACAGAGGTTACAGCTCGAGAATTGGCCAATATGTGAACCGACCTCCGAGTCAGATCTGATAATTGAGACAGAACCAATTACACTATCAGTTAGAGCCGTGCATTCCTAACCATTATAAAGGGATACCTAAACTCTGGTAACCACCAATGATCTATACAGACATACAAAAGATCACTAGACATACAAGTGATCGGATTAGCCAATTTACCCAAAGAGGCGTGGCAATGTACCACAAAAATCCGCTGATGCTGCGGCGCCACGCCTTCGAAAAAGCCGGAGAAGCCGGCGAAACATGTCAGGGGAAAGGGCGGATGGGACCCTTCAATTTTAGCTATCTAGTATGGTATTAGGGTTAATTTACTGATATCTGAGCTGACATACATTGTATTTTTAGATTAGTGAGGCCATTTGTTTGGGGTTTATGGTACTGTATCAGGCACAAACCAGAGGTCGTACAACTTGGTTAACAGACATTTATACAACACGAAGGTGCAACCTGCTAAGAATTATATATTAACTTACCTAGAAGTTATAATACTCATCGCACTTTGGATAATATAAAACAGAATAATACAACATAGAAACCTTTTGCCTAATACAAACTGGTTTCAATATGCTTTAAGTTTTAAGCATTAAATCAGTTGAAAGCATTTGTGTGGGTAATGCTTAAAAGAAAACCAACAGGGCAGTTTTCACTATACAAAGGGTACTTATTATTGGGATCGCTAATCCAATAATCCCTATTTGACAGCATAACCAATTGAAGATTGGAAACCTACAATAAATATCTAGCAAATGATTCCAATGAATACAAAGTAAACCATAATTTAACCAGTAATTTGGACGTTTGAAACTAGCAACAGCACAGTATATTATCACTTTAGCATGGTAATATTACTGGAAGCAGTATTAGATGTTGGGATTTTGTGCAAATTTTTACTAACAGAATTTACCAACTATAGCGATTATGGTTTTAATTATAGAAGTTAAAAACTCTAATTTGATCATGTTCATATACAAACACAATTAACCCTTGATTTACTGTTGGATCTAGTGGATATAATCCAGGATCAATTCTAAATAATGCATCAAATAGAGTTATGGTAATTCTAACAGACAAGTCTAATGGATATTGTTGGTATTGAACAAGCACGCTAAGTTGGGGAATACTTTACACCATTCCTTATATAAGGGTATTTAAAGACGTTGCATTACATACTCTGATATTGCAGGTATTAGAAACCTTTAACTTATAACACCGCAATAAGGTGAATCCTTAGATGTTATATCAAACTGTACTTATGACCATATTAATCCCTCTATATGGACTTGCAGATATGTGGCAAAATGAATACTGACACTGTTTGCACCAAGCATTTACATTAACTTGGGGACAATATTTAAAAACAAAAACAAAAACAAAGTATTTCCTGAGCTGCACATCCATGCCCAGAGGGCCTAAACATTATAGGACCCCTGATACTACAACGTATGCAAACCCTGTTAATACACTGACCCACTTAATTATTAAGTATTATCACATTATACAAGCAATTAACCCTAATACTTCTAGTTGATTTTAAAGCACCCATTTTTAAGTATATCTAATAAAGTAAAATTTTTAATTCTGTTGTGGTAATACACCACCCTTTAGTAAACTACAATTTATAGTGTATACTTTTTTGCAACTAATCTTTAGTTGCATTTGTCTATACACAGCACCTTGGGGTCATTCTAACTATATAGAAGGCCAGTTTTGTACATTTCAAGGGCCAATCTAACTTTAACCTCTTAAGGACATATGACAGAATTTTTCCGTCATAAAACAATTGAGCAAACTGAAAGCTGTGTCCTTAAAGGGTTAAAGATATTTAGTAATGCCATCAACTTTCTCTTTCCAGACTATATTAGTACGCCTAGCAATAGGTTTCTGTGATAGTGCACACTACCAAAATTAAAAATGGCGAATATTTATGAGACAGATAGACTTAATAGGCAACGGAAAAGACTAATTGATCTCAATGAAGTCTTTAACGTAACTAATACAGGAGTTGCCAGTATTAATAAAGATCAAATGGAATACACACTAAGGCACATTCATAAGCTATTCTACAGACAGGACAAGGTCTTGTTAAATAAGCATTTTTTTGACAAATATATTGAAAGAAAACTGATCCCACATGGTCTGAGAATCCAATTGTTCCCAGCCTATGAATTTAAAAATCCAGACCTAGGTAAAGAATGGGAGTAAGCCATCTCTGAGTGTTCATTAATACTGATGAAGATTTTAATAAAAAAATGACACAGGTAAATATGACAGAATAGAAACAGAAATAGAGGAACTAACATCCAAACTTAAAGCATTTGAAAATGTACCAGAGTTTGAAGCAAGGTACAAAAAATATCAAACAGAACTTAATAAATATGAGGCTGAAATAAAACAAACAAAGCAATCAAAACTAAACAGACATTTCAGATTTTAAAAATAATAAAGTCTATAAATGGGGAAAAAAATTAACAGAAACCTAGCAAAACCAACTAGAGTACACGTCATAGATAGTGATGCCTCTGACCTGGAAGGTAGTGAGTCAAATGCACAGATACTGAAGGTACCACACCAAGTACATCTACTCATATGGTGACAAGACAAGAAAGGAAGAAACGGAAGGATTTTTTAGAAGAGGGTACCTCAAGAACCAAAGAAAAACAGAAACAAGACAACAAAAGATGGAAGCCTTACAAAAGACCACCCAGCCCATTCTCGAAAATGAGACTGACATAATGCAAGTGATTAATTTATTGAATAAAATTCTATCTATGGAACATCAAAGTGTATTAAGAAAAGGTCTCTGTTTCTGTCCAACATGTCATCTTGATACATTTGAAGTAACTTAAGACATACAAATTTACCTCAGAAAAATCTTTCTTAAAAAACAGTTCATTAAAAATAATGATCTGACTTGCGAAATTGAGGGCATAAATCATGACTGGACAAATGATGAAAAAGCAACTATTCAATCCATGTTGGACTTATTAGAGGACAATGAGGGTTCTACGGATGACAACTGGAGAGAATTAATCTCTAATAAATCTAAATATATACCCAAATTCAACACCTCAAGACACAAAGAAATCTTTAACAAAATGGTAACCAAAGAAATCTCTGAACTCCAACTTAAAACATCACAAACAAAGGCATTATGGGAGATGCAAAAATGGGATGATGTTCTAATTAAAAACTCGAACAAAGAGGGAAATATGGTGGTCTGGCCAAAGGATCTCTACTTAAAAGAAGTACAGAAACAACAATTATTTGACCCCACTCAAAATTATAAAGAGCAGTACAACAAAATAATTATGAATGCTAAGATCAAATCATAACTCCTAAAGAAAATAAATTCCTAACAGTACATGAACCGAAAACTGTTGAAATTTATCCTAAACCATAACTATTTTATATTTGACCAACAATTTTATCTACAGATCAGATGTACCGCAATGTGCACGGCATGTGCACCAACATATGCAAACCTTTTTCTTGGGCTGGTGGGAACAATGGATAGTGTTCTCAGATGAACATGTACCATTCACCAATAATATCCCCCTGTGGCTCCGATATATTGATGACGTGTTCTTCCTATGGGAAGGATCAATAAATACACTTATTGAATTCCTGAATAAACTTAATAACAACATATATAAGAACAATAGCTACTATGGAATATGACATGATCAAAATTATATATTTAACACTTAATGCGCTTTTTCACCGGCTTTTGCACAATATAATTTTCGAAACTTTAGCACTTTCACTAGAGTATGGTATCACTATTAATTCATCAAAATGAGAGTAGATATCTAAATATTGATGCAGAAATGACACCACCTATACATAAGTAATGAATGATTAAAATAATAAGATCCATCCTTAGGAATACAGTGGGTGACAAATCACCAGCACCCGCAATATATTCATATACACAACACATATTGAGTATTGATAACCGATTTATTAATGTTAACACTCATGTTCCAACTAAACGATGTGTGACCACTATGGAGTATGATATGATCATAACTACACACTTAGCATCTAATGCACTTTTTCATTATCTTTCGTACAAATAATAATTTTGAAATTTTTGCACTTTCATCACTATTAACATAAAATGAGAGTAGATATTTAAATATTGATGTACAAATTATATCAACCATATATAAGTAATGTATGAGTCTGTAAAAATAGTAAAATCTATCCTTAGGAATACAGTGGGTGACTGTCGCGATCGCTCAGCTGCTGATCGCTTCTTTTTACTTCTGCCTCAGCGCGGTAGCGCTTTCATTGGTTGCCTAGCAACCCTGTTCCTGTCGGCCCTTCCGATGACGTCAGGAGGCCTTCTTATTCCGGCGTCTCCTCTCATCGGTGCCTGTTTGTTTTACTCGTGGGCTTTTGTGAGTACAAATATATTCCTTTGATATTCTGAATCTGTGCCTGTTTATTCTGAACCCTAAAACCCCAACCTGCCTGATAACACGTTGCTGGACACTGTTTACCTGACTACTCTATTGGTTAACCCCTACCTGCCTGATAACACGTTGCTGGACACTGTTTACCTGACTACTCTATTGGTTAACCCCTACCTGCCTGATAACACGTTGCTGGACACTGCTTACCGGACTACTCTATTGGTTAACCCCTACCTGCCTGATAACACGTTGCTGGACACTGCTTACCGGACTACTCTATTGGTTAACCCCAACCTGCCTGATAACACGTTGCTGGACATTGTTTACCTGACTACTCTATTGGTTAACCCCTACCTGCCTGATAACACGTTGCTGGACACTGCTTACCTGACTACTCTATTGGTTAACCCCTACCTGCCTGATAACACGTTGTTAAACAATGCTTACCTGACTACTCTATTGGTTAACCCCTACCTGCCTGATAACACGTTGCTGGACACTGCTTACGTGACTACTCTATTGGTTAACCCCTACCTGCCTGATAACACGTTGCTGGACACTGCTTACCTGACTATTCTATTGGTTAACCCCTACCTGCCTGATAACACGTTGCTGGACACTGCCTACCTGACTACTCTATTGGTTAACCCCTACCTGCCTGATAACACGTTGCTGGACACTGCTTACCTGACTACTCTATTGGTTAACCCCTATCTGCCTGATTACATGTTACTGGATATTGCTTGCCTGACTATTCTATTGGTTAACCCTTACCTGCCTGATTACAAGTTGCTGGACATTGCTTGCCTGATTACTCTATTGATTAACCCTTACTACACGAAGTTTCTTCTCCTGACCCAGCTGTGTCATCTTCCAGTCTATTACTGTGAGTATATATTACAGTACAGCTGTCGCAGGGTCAGGTCCTGGTATATACTCACTGTGCTAGGGTGTTATTAACCTCATTCTAGCATTTGGGTCTAACTCTGGACTTTACCTATCCTGACATTACAAACAGGCCATATAATGGACCCTGGTGAGTTATCCAGAGCTGTAGCTCTACATGGACAGCTTCTTGGAACCCACTCTGCACACCTGCAATCCCTGGATTCTAAATTGGATCAAATAACTGCTCTTTTGCATAATCTTTCTCCTCCTTCTCAAGTCTCGGCAACACCTGTTGTTCCTGTGGCCAGCTCTAACCCTGCATTTAATCCGCCACAACCTGCAGAACAATTTATTCCTAGAATTCCACTACCGGATAAATATGACGGCAATCCTGAAGACTGTCGAGGATTTCTTAATCAGTGCCGCCTTCACTTCAGAAATAATCCTCAGATGTTTGGTTCCTCTTCCTCCAAGATCACCTTTTTAATTTCTCTTATGAAGGGTAAAGCCCTGGCTTGGGTTTCTCCACTGTTGGAAAAGGATGATCCTTTGCTCCAGGATATTGACACTTTTGTATCTATATTTTCTTCTGTGTTTGATAAACCAGGTAGATCAGCGG
The DNA here is from genome assembly GCF_027579735.1 of Bombina bombina. NCBI lineage: Eukaryota > Metazoa > Chordata > Amphibia > Anura > Bombinatoridae > Bombina > Bombina bombina. The sequence continues at coordinate 109,240,167 of NC_069501.1, read as the reverse complement.
CGGGTGACGCAGGACTTTTAGATTTAAGACAAGGATCTCTTTCTGTAGCACAATACGCTATAGAATTCCAGACTTTAGCTGCTGAAACTATGTGGAATCATGGGGCACTGCGTGCAGCATTTCGTAAAGGTCTTTGTGATCGTTTGAAAGACGAATTGGTTTATAGGGATCTTCCCGATTCTCTAGAAGATCTTATCAACCTATGTATCAAGCTTGATGCTCGTTACTCTGAGCGTCTCCATGAACGTGACAGTAACAGAAGATCCTTTATCAGATCTTCCTTTCGTCCTATGCCTCATTCTCCAAAACTTCCTACTCCAAATACTTCTATCTCTGAGTCAAGTGAACCCATGGAGGTTGGTGCTATTAAATTATCCGAAGCTGAACGTCTCAGAAGGCGTAATCTGGGACTATGTCTTTACTGCGGTATTAAGGGGCATATGTTAAAAGATTGTCCAACTCGTCCAGTAAAAGCCAGGGCTTAACTCCAGGAAGAGGGGCTGAGTTAAGCCAAAGTTCTTTTTCTTCCCTCAATCCCAAGCTGTTTGTTCCGGTTACTGTCCGCTTTGGCAACACCAAATTTCAGGCTCAAGCACTCATCGACTCTGGAGCTGCAGGAATGTTTATGGATTCAGAGTTTGTCAATGCTTTTCGTATTCCTTTGCTTTCCAAGAGCCAAATAATTAAAGTCACTACTGTCAGTGGTCAACCTTTAGGTTCTGGTTTCATTCGATATTCTACCATTCCTCTTCTCATGTCTGTAGGAGTACTTCATTCCGAAACCATTTGCTTTGACATCATCTCTTCTCCACAGTTTCCCCTCATTTTGGGACTTCCTTGGCTTCAACTACATGATCCAGTTTTTTCCTGGTCCAAAGGAGAGCTTGTTGCTTGGGGATCTTCTTGTTTCACACAGTGTTTACGGAATGCTCCCAAAACTTCTAGTACTGTTGTGGCAGTTTTGGACGTTCCTGATTCTTTGCCTGAACAATATCATTCTTTTTGTGATGTCTTTTCCAAAAAAGATGCTGAAGTATTACCTCCTCACCGGACCTTTGATTGTCCCATAGACTTATTACCAGGAGCACCTCTACCTAAGGGTAAAACTTACCCACTTTCTCGTCAAGAAAATGTTTCACTTGAGGAATACATCAAGGATAATTTGGCCCGAGGTTTTATCCGCCCTTCTTCTTCTCCAGTAGGGGCAGGTTTTTTCTTTGTGGAAAAGAAAGATGGAGGTCTTCGTCCTTGCATTGATTATCGAGCTCTTAATCAAATTACAATCAAGAATTGTTATCCACTCCCTCTTATTCCCAAATTATTTGATCGTCTCCAGGGTGCTTCCATCTTTACCAAATTGGATCTTCGTGGGGCATATAATTTGGTCAGAATTCGTAAAGGGGACGAGTGGAAAACTGCCTTCAACACTAGGTTTGGACACTACGAATATTTAGTTATGCCTTTTGGGTTATGCAATGCCCCTGCAGTTTTCCAAAATTTCGTTAATGAAATTTTCAGAGACTATCTTAATCAATTTGTTATTATCTATCTTGATGATATTCTGATTTATTCCCGGACTGTACAGGATCACATTCATCATGTTACATTAGTACTCCAGAGATTACGTGAAAATTCTCTTTTTGCCAAGCTTGAAAAGTGTTCTTTTCATCAAGAATCTATTCCTTTCTTGGGTTACATTATTTCTCCGTCTGGATTCAAGATGGATTCTGACAAACTGTCGGCTATCCTAGACTGGCCTAGACCTACTTCCTTAAAATCTCTTCAAAGATTCCTGGGGTTTGCCAATTATTATCGTAAGTTCATAAAGGACTTTGCTAACATCTCAGCACCCCTTACTGCTCTTACTAAAAAGGGTCAGGATTGCAAGCATTGGTCTGATCTAGCCTTACAGGCATTTGAATCTCTAAAATCTGCATTTACTTCGGCTCCCATTCTTTGCCATCCTGTTCCGACTCTTCAATTCATTCTTGAAGTGGATGCTTCTCTGATTGCTGCTGGGGCATTACTATCTCAGCGAAATCCTGTTTCTAGCAAGATTCTTCCTGTGGGATTTTTCTCCAAGAAGTTCAATACCTCCGAACTGAATTATGACGTTGGAAACAAAGAACTGTTAGCTATTAAAATGGCTTTGGAAGAATGGAGACATCTGCTTGAAGGCACTGTTCAACCATTTCTTATACTCACAGACCATAAAAATCTTCTGTATCTTCATACTGCCAAATGCCTAACTCACGTCAAGCCCGATGGGCTCTGTTCTTCTCCAGATTTAATTTTGTCCTCTCTTATATTCCTGGCTCTAAGAATACGAAAGCAGACGCTTTATCTAGACAATTTCTGGCTTCTGATTCTACATTTCTGGATTCTGAACCCATTCTTCGCCCTGCTAAAGTTCTGGCTCAGTTATCTACGTTTCCTCTACAAGCGTTACAGTCTGCTCAAGCTTCTGTTCCTTCATCTTATGACATACCTCCTGGGATCTTATTTGTACCTACTGAATTCCGCCTAAAACTTCTTCGTTGGGCTCATGATAATGTTCTGTCTGGACATCCAGGAGTACGTAATACTTTGTGGAGACTCAAACAACATGTCTGGTGGCCTTCCATGGGCAAAGATGTCAAAGATTATGTTGCAGCTTGTAATTCCTGTACCTCAAATAAACAATCTTCATCATTACCTCTTGGTCTCTTACAACCTCTGCCTGTTCCGTACTATCCCTGGTCTCATGTTTCCATGGACTTTATTACAGATCTTCCTAATTCTGCCGGAAACAAGACCATATGGGTGGTGGTAGACAGGTTTTCCAAAGAAGCTCATTTTGTTCCATTAACTGGATTACCATCGACCCAGAAACTCGCTGAATTGTTTATTCTCCATATCACCAGATTACATGGTTTTCCTTTGGACATCGTTTCCGATCGAGGAGTTCAATTTGTCTCAAGATTTTGGAAATCTCTGTGCAAACAGTTTGGAGTTACTATCTCTCTTTCTACTGCGCATCATCCTCAGTCCAACGGGCAAACTGAGCGGGTAAATCAATCTCTTGAGTCCTATCTCAGGCACTATGTTAATCATCAACACTCCAATTGGTCTCAACTTCTTCCTTTAGCAGAACTTGCTTACAATTCCCGCTTTAACTCTTCTTTACAGACTTCTCCTTTCAAGGCAGCCTATGGATTCGAACCTAGAACTTTTCCTATGTCTTCGGGAGGTTCTGGAGTCCCTGGAGCAGATCGTACTGTGAGAAGTCTTTGTAAACACTGGAAGAAGATTCGGGAAATCCTTCTTCTCTCTACTCAAAAGTGTAAACGATTTGCTGATCGAAGATGCCGGAAGGCGCCCTCTTTTCGGACTGGAGACAAGGTTTGGATTTCCACCAGATTCATCCGACTCAAACAACCCTGTGCTAAATTGGGTCCAAAATACATCGGACCATTCAGGATTGTTTCCAAGGTATGTTCTACTGCCTACAGGGTGGCTTTACCAGACAACTTGAAGATTCACCCTGTCTTTCACGTATCTCTTCTTAAACCAGCAGTCTCTAACCGGTTTTCCACCAAATGTAGAGTTCCCTCTCCGTTCCTTGTGGATGGTACTTCTGAATTTGAGATCAGTCAAATTCTTGATTCCAGATTAAGGGGTAACCGTCTGTACTATTTGGTCCATTGGAAGGGATATCCCATCACTGAACGTTCTTGGGAACCTGCTTCTCATGTCCGTGCCTCTGCTTTGATCAAACGGTTCCACGCCCAGAATCCTTCGAAGCCTGTTCGTGTTTCCCGGAGGGGTCCTTGAGGTGGGGGCACTGTCGCGATCGCTCAGCTGCTGATCGCTTCTTTTTACTTCTGCCTCAGCGCGGTAGCGCTTTCATTGGTTGCCTAGCAACCCTGTTCCTGTCGGCCCTTCCGATGACGTTAGGAGGCCTTCTTATTCCGGCGTCTCCTCTCATCGGTGCCTGTTTGTTTTACTCGTGGGCTTTTGTGATTGCAAATTTATTCCTTTGATATTCTGAATCTGTGCCTGTTTATTCTGAACCCTAAAACCCCAACCTACCTGATAACACGTTGCTGGACACTGTTTACCTGACTACTCTATTGGTTAACCCCTACCTGCCTGATAACATGTTGCTGGACACTGCTTACCGGACTACTCTATTGGTTAACCCCAACCTGCCTGATAACACGTTGCTGGACACTGTTTACCTGACTACTCTATTGGTTAACCCCTACCTGCCTGATAACACGTTGCTGGACACTGCTTACCTGACTACTCTATTGGGTAACCCCAACCTGCCTGATAACACGTTGCTGGACACTGTTTACCTGACTACTCTATTGGTTAACCCCTACCTGCCTGATAACACGTTGTTAAACAATGCTTACCTGACTACTCTATTGGTTAACCCCTACCTGCCTGATAACACGTTGCTGGACACTGCTTACCTGACTACTCTATTGGTTAACCCCTACCTACCTGATAACACGTTGCTGGACACTGCTTACCTGACTATTCTATTGGTTAACCCCTATCTGCCTGATAACACGTTGCTGGACACTGCTTACCTGACTACTCTATTGGTTAACCCCTATCTGCCTGATTACACGTTACTGGATATTGCTTGCCTGACTATTCTATTGGTTAACCCTTACCTGCCTGATTACACGTTGCTGGACATTGCTTGCCTGATTACTCTATTGATTAACCCTTACTACACGAAGTTTCTTCTCCTGACCCTGCTGTGTCATCTTCCAGTCTATTACTGTGAGTATATATTACACTACAGCTGTCGCAGGGTCAGGTCCTGGTATATACTCACTGTGCTAGGGTGTTATTAACCTCATTCTAGCATTTGGGTCTAACTCTGGACTTTACCTATCCTGACAGTGACAAATGACTAGCACCCACAATAAAATCCATATATATACGACACATATTGAGTATCGATAACGGATTTGTTAATATTAACATTCAAGTTCCAACTAAAATGATGTATGACCAAATAAGCAGAGGGACCTAATATGAGAATTGCAAATGAGCAATTTGACCAGCCAGTATTGATATCTGATTCATTAGTTTAAACAACTTAAGCTCGAACTAGAAACTAAACAGGCAGAGGGACCTAGTATGATAATCGTAAAGAAAATAAATTCCTAACAGTACATGAACCGAAATCTGCCACTTTCTATGCAATACCCAAAGTGCATAAAATTCCTACTATGCCCCCAGGACGACCCATTGTTTCAGGCATTAATAACCTAACAGTGAGAGCAAGTAAATATGTTGACTACAGATTAAGATAATTCGTTACTCAGTTACCATTATTCGTAAGAGACACTATGGAGGTCCTGCATTATGAATGAAAACACCATTCTGATCACGGCAGATGTTGAAGCCTTGTACACCAGTATAGACCACCAACTGGGTATCAAAGCTGTACAAAGCTTTTTAGAGTCCTCATCAAGCGAAGATAAAGCACATGATAATTTCATATTGGAACTGTTGAAATTTATCCTAAACCATAACTATTTTATATTTGACCAACAATTCTATCTACAGATCAGATGTACCGCAATGGGCACGGCATGTGCACCAACATATGCAAACCTTTATCTTGGGCTGGTGGGAACAATGGATAGTGTTCTCAGATGAACATGTACCATTCACCAATAATATCCCCCTGTGGCTCCGATATATTGATGACGTATTCTTCCTATGGGAAGGATCAATAAATACACTTATTGAATTCTTGAATAAACTTAATAACAACAATTTAAATATCAAGCTTACATATGAATATAACATTGAAGAAGTCACATTTCTGGACCTAAAAATATCGAAAGGTGAATCTGGGGCACTAAAAATGGACTTCTTCAGAAAAAAGACCGTCACCAACAGTATCCTCCACGCCACCAGCGGACATTCACCAGGTACAATTAAAGCACTTCTAACGGGAGAATTTTTAAGAATTAAGAGGAACAGCATATATACATCAAGCAGATGAATTACAAGTAAGACTTCAACTAAGAGGACACAGCAACCAAAGTATAAAAAAAGCAAGACAAAGGGCTAACTGTACTAACAGACAAGACCTCTTACAAAAAAAGAGGAAAACCAAAGATGAAACTACCCGGTTGATCTTAACATATTCACCACAATCCCAAGAAGTCATATATATCCTGAATAAACATCTTCACATTCTGCAAGCAGATCCAAAATTAAATACTATCATAGGTGATAGGATAGAAGTAGGCTACAGACGTACCAAAAACTTGAAGGACGTACTTAGCCCCAGTCATTTTATCAAGAGAAAGACCAGATGTGACCCCATAGCACTGGGTAATTTCAAATGCAGGAATTGCTCTATATCTGTAAACACCTATCTAATGTCAAAGCTATAACAGATTTGGTCAAACACATAAAATTCAGTCTCATATCAACTGCAATATGGAAAGCATTATGTATGCCATTACTTGCAGTTGTGACTTGTACTACATAGGTATGACCTCAAGAAAATTTCGCACCAGGATGCTTGAACATCTAAGCAATGTAAGGAACGCTGAAAGGGAATTAAGGTATCATAAAAACATCAAGTGTGGCAACCCATTTCTTAACCCATCATCAAAGGAAGACATCAGATTTCCATTGCTTTGGAATCGAAAAAATATCCTTGGGAATTAGAGGTGGGAATCTAGAGAAAATGTTATTGAAAAAAGAAAGCCGCTGGATCTATCTCATGAATTCAGTCTGTCCAAAAAAGATGTGCGCCAATACCTGTTTTTCTCTTTTTTTCAGTCTGTCCAAAAGGCATGAATGAAAATAATAATTTGTTCACATATCATTGATACGAATTTATGATAACAAAACACTGCTGACAATACATGGTCTCTCATGAATGTCATATATAGCAACATACAAATTTTCATAGAATATATTCTCTTACTTTAAATTTGAGGTTTGTTAAGCCCCTAGAATATCACACTTACACAATATATTCACAAGCAAACAAATAGGCACTACTAGGACCTGTGCTTAGGTCCCTTTTTATATTAGCAATAAGATGACTATCCTTAGAAATTGACACATATTGAGATGATTAGATCTGATAATCCTCATATATAAGAACAATAGCCACTATGGAATATGACATGATCAAAATTATATATTTAACACTTAATGCACTTTTTCACCGGCTTTTGCACAATATAATTTTCGAAACTTTAGCACTTTCACTAGAGTATGGTATCACTATTAATTCATCAAAATGAGAGTAGATATCTAAATATTGATGCAGAAATGACACCACCTATACATAAGTAATGAATGAGACTGTTAAAATAATAAGATCCATCCTTAGGAATACAGTGGGTGACAAATCACCAGCACCCGCAATATATTCATATACACAACACATATTGAGTATTGATAACTGATTTATTAATGTTAACACTCATGTTCCAACTAAACGATGTGTGACCACTATGGAGTATGATATGATCATAACTACACACTTAGCATCTAATGCACTTTTTCATTATCTTTCGTACAAATAATAATTTTGAAATTTTTGCACTTTCATCACTATTAACATAAAATGAGAGTAGATATTTAAATATTGATGTACAAATTATATCAACCATATATAAGTAATGTATGAGTCTGTAAAAATAGTAAAATCTATCCTTAGGAATACAGTGGGTGACAAATGACTAGCACCCACAATAAAATCCATATACACGACACATATTGAGTATCGATAACAGATTCGTTAATATTAACATTCAAGTTCCAACTAAAATGATGTATGACCAAATAAGCAGAGGGACCTAATATGAGAATTGCAAATGAGCAATTTCTTTGTTGACCAGCCAGTATTGATATCTGATTCATTAGTTTAAACAACTTAAGCTCGAACTAGAAATTAAACAGGCAGAGGGACCTAGTATGATAATCGTAAATGAGTACTACCTTTAATATGTCAATGCATGCATGAGATTAAGGACTTAAGCTGTTGAACATGAATGACGTTATCATTCAGTTAAGATATGTTAAAAGTGCAATAAGGTACCCTGAATTAAAGCCATTCGCAAAACCTGTATCACATAATAGAGTAGATTTCATGATCAGTCTGCACAAACTATAGACCAATAATGCTAAAATTATCCTAATACCAACAGGATTTAATACAGAGTTAGTACAATACTAAACAGGACATGATAAATCTGGTAACACACATAGAGGCATAAATTTAATTATACCATTTGCACAATGTCATAACTAAAACATTTCAACAGAGATTACAGCTCGAGAATCGAGAATGGACAGACCAATATGTGAACCGCCCTGTGAGTCAGATCTGATTGAGACAGAACCAATTACACTATCAGAGCCGTGTATTTCTAATCATTATAAGGGGATACGTAAACTCTGGTAACCACCAATGATCTATACAGATATACAAAATATCACTAGACATACAAGTGATTGGATTCGCCAATTTACCCAATGAGGCGTGGCAATTTATCACAAAAATCCGCTGATGCCTCGGCACCCCGCCTTCGAAAAAGCTGGAGAATCCGGCAAAGCATGTCAGGGGAATGGGCGGATGGGACCCTTCAATTTTAGCTATCTAGTATGGTATTAGGGTTAATTTACTGATACCTGAGCTGACATACAGTACATTGTATACTCCGATTAGGAGGGAATTTGTTTGGTGTTTATGGTACTGTATCAAGCACAGACATGGAGGTCATACAACTAGGTTAACAGACATTTATACAACACGCAGGTGCAACCTGCTAAGATTTATATTTTATATATTAACTTACCTAGAAGTTATAATACTCATCGCACTTTGAATAATATAATACAGAATAATACAACATAGAAACCTTTTGCCTAATACAAGCTGGTTTCAATAAGCTTTAAGTTTTAAGCATTAAATCAGTGGAAAGCATATGCGTGGGTAACGCTTAAAAGAAAACCAATAGGGCAGTTTTCACTATACAAAAGGTACTTATTATTTGGATCGCTAATCCAATAATCGCTATATGACAGCATAACCAACTGAAGATTGGAAACCTACAATAAATATCTAGCAAATGTTTCCAATGAATACAAAGTAGACAATAATTTAATCAATAATTTGGACGTTTGAAATTTTTACTAACAGAATTTACCACTATAGCAATTGTGGTTTTAAATATAGAAGTTAAAAGCTCTAATTTCACCATGTTCCTATACAAACACAATTAACCATTAATTTACTGTTGGATCTAGTGGATATAATCCAGAATCAATTCTAAATAATGCATCCAATAGGGTTATGATAATTGTAACAGACAAGTCTAATGGATATTGTTGGTATTGAACAACCATGCTAAGTTTACACCATCCCTTATATAAGGGAATTTATAGATGTCACATGACATACTCTGATACTGCAGGTATTAGAAACCTTTAACTTATAACACAGCAATAAGGTGAATACTTAGATGTTATATCAAATTGTACTCTATGGGGATTATTTTTCAAAGGTCTGGCGGACCTGATCCGACAGTGCGGATCAGGTCCGCCAGACCTCGCTGAATGCGGAGAGCAATACGCTCTCTGTATTCAGCATTGCACCAGCAGCTCTTGTGAGCTGCTGGTGCAACACCGCCCCCTGCAGATTCACGGCCAATCGGCTGCTAGCAGGGGGTGTCAATAAACCCGATCATACTCGATTTTCTGCGATGTCTGTCCGCCTCCTCCTCTGCATCATAACTGGTGTTTCTAGCAAGCTTGCAGGCTCGCCAGAAACACTGGCCCTCAAGCTCGATCCGGTGCTTGATAAATGGGACCCCTATGACCATATTAATCCCTCTATAGGGACTTCCAGATATGTGGCAAAATGAATACTGACACTTTTTGCACCAAGCATTTACACTAACTTGGGGACAATATTTTATAAACCCCAAAGTATTTCCTGAGCTGCACATCCGTGCACAGAGGGCCTAAACATTATAGGACCCCTGATACTACAACGTATGCAAACCCCGTTAATACACTGACCCACTTAATTATTAAGTATTATCACATTATACAAGCAATTAACCCTAATACTTCTAGTTGATTTTAAAGCACCAATTTTTAAGTATATCTAATAAAGTTTAATTTTTAATTCTATTGTGGTAATACACCACCCTTCGTTAATCTACAATATACAGGGAGTGCAGAATTATTAGGCAAATGAGTATTTTGACCACATCATCCTCTTTATGCATGTTGTCTTACTCCAAGCTGTATAGGCTCGAAAGCCTACTACCAATTAAGCATATTAGGTGATTGCATCTCTGTAATGAGAAGGGGTGTGGTCTAATGACATCAACACCCTATATCAGGTGTGCATAATTATTAGGCAACTTCCTTTCCTTTGGCAAAATGGGTCAAAAGAAGGACTTGACAGGCTCAGAAAAGTCAAAAATAGTGAGATATCTTGCAGAGGGATGCAGCACTCTTAAAATTGCAAAGCTTCTGAAGCGTGATCATCGAACAATCAAGCGTTTCATTCAAAATAGTCAACAGGGTCGCAAGAAGCGTGTGGAAAAACCAAGGTGCAAAATAACTGCCCATGAACTGAGAAAAGTCAAGCGTGCAGCTGCCAAGATGCCACCAGTTTGGCCATATTTCAGAGCTGCAACATCACTGGAGTGCCCAAAAGCACAAGGTGTGCAATACTCAGAGACATGGCCAAGGTAAGAAAGGCTGAAAGACGACCACCACTGAACAAGACACACAAGCTGAAACATCAAGACTGGGCCAAGAAATATCTCAAGACTGATTTTTCTAAGGTTTTATGGACTGATGAAATGAAAGTGAGTCTTGATGGGCCAGATGGATGGGCCCGTGGCTGGATTGGTAAAGGGCAGAGAGCTCCAGTCCGACTCAGACGCCAGCAAGGTGGAGGTGGAGTACTGGTTTGGGCTGGTATCATCAAAGATGAGCTTGTGGGGCCTTTTCGGGTTGAGGATGGAGTCAAGCTCAACTCCCAGTCCTACTGCCAGTTTCTGGAAGACACCTTCTTCAAGCAGTGGTACAGGAAGAAGTCTGCATCCTTCAAGAAAAACATGATTTTCATGCAGGACAATGCTCCATCACACGTGTCCAAGTGCTCCACAGCGTGGCTGGCAAGAAAGGGTATAAAAGAAGAAAATCTAATGACATGGCCTCCTTGTTCACCTGATCTGAACCCCATTGAGAACCTGTGGTCCATCATCAAATGTGAGATTTACAAGGAGGGAAAACAGTACACCTCTCTGAACAGTGTCTGGGAGGCTGTGGTTGCTGCTGCACGCAATGTTGATGGTGAACAGATCAAAACACTGACAGAATCCATGGATGGCAGGCTTTTGAGTGTCCTTGCAAAGAAAGGTGGCTATATTGGTCACTGATTTGTTTTTGTTTTGTTTTTGAATGTCAGAAATGTATATTTGTGAATGTTGAGATGTTATATTGGTTTCACTGGTAAAAATAAATAATTGAAATGGGTATATATTTGTTTTTTGTTAAGTTGCCTAATAATTATGCACAGTAATAGTCACCTGCACACACAGATATCCCCCTAAAATAGCTATAACTAAAAACAAACTAAAAACTACTTCCAAAACTATTCAGCTTTGATATTAATGAGTTTTTTGGGTTCATTGAGAACATGGTTGTTGTTCAATAATAAAATTAATCCTCAAAAATACAACTTGCCTAATAATTCTGCACTCCCTGTATATGTGAGAAGAGAGTGCTACAAGTGTATACTTTTTTTGCAACTAATAATTTGTTGCATTTGTTTAGATTATTTTATTGTCATTGCACAAAGTATGAAACTAGGGCAACAAAATGTAGTTAAGTATCTAACCCAGACATGGCAAAGAGTAGTATAAAGTGCAAAAATTAGTGCAATTGGTAGTTACAAGATGCAGGATGACTAGGTATATATACAGTATCTCACAAAAGTGAGTACACCCCTCACATTTTTGTAGATATTTTATTATACCTTTTCATGTGAGAACACTGAAGAAATGACACTTTGCTACAACATGATATATTTAGTTAAACGCAAGTCATTCAGAGTCTAAGGTATACAACCAGCCTCAAAACATTATGTCTTGCTGCAGGGCCGGCGTTTTGTATTAGGCAGTATAGGCTGCCGCCTTATAGCACACCAGCAGGGGGAGCCGAGAGCAGTGCTGAATTGCCGACTGCTGCCTATCATTAAAAAAATAAAATAATTTAAAGTATTTATTTTGTATTTTTTTTATTTTATCTCGGTGTGCCGAATCCAGACCCCCCCTCCCGACGCTGCAGTATAGCCCTATGTGATGACTAGTGATTGGTCTGTTGACATTATGCACATTTGTTGATCACAACATCACACACACACCACAACGGACGGTCAGAGGAACTCAGTGGATGGAGGAATGGTGCGGTGATGACGAGGGAGGCGGAGCTTACTTGCCTTGCACGGCACACAGCCTGCCAGTGAGTGGCTGACTCGTCTGACTGACTGCCTACCTGATGACGTCACTCACTCTGAGTGAGAGGGAAGAGACGGTCTCCACGTGACACAGGCAGCCAGCCACCATCTCTGCGCCACGTGACGTGAGGAGGTTGAGGTGTGTGTGCGATGTGAGCCCGCCGCCTGCATGCAGTAGACTCGCAGAATCCGCTGCTCCGGTCCGGCAGGCAGAAGAAGAGACTCTGTCAGTCTGTGATTGAAGTCCAGACTCGAGAGAGAGCAGAGCGGTCAGGTTACGGTAGGAATTCTGATAAATCATGGATGGGTGGCACTGGCAGTGATGGGGGGGCCTTGAGTCGACTAGTAGTCACTGTCTAGACTACTCTGACCCTTTATAATAATGGGCGTGTAGCTTGAAAAATATTATTATAAAGGGTATTTAAAGGGACTATGAACATTGCAAATACCAGTCTTGATAAAGGCCTGAGTTAAGGGCCGAAACGCGTCGACCTACTGGTAAGCACCACTCCTTTCTATTATCTATATCTGGACATACTACTAGACTATTTCATTATTCTTTCACAGGGAAATCCAAGGAAGACAAGTATTGGACAATTGAATTTTCATGCCTAGGATCCCCTGAGGATTATTCCCATCAAACACACAAGGTTTTTGTTTTAACTTATTGGATTACAAATACTATTCATTTTGAGGAACTAACTTGAAACTCATACATTTTTTCACTAATTTTTGTCCACATTTTTGTCACATTTTTTCATCAATTTTTCATCCATATTTTCATTTTTATTATTTTTTCACATTACTTCATGGTTCATCACCATTCTTTCAACACTTTTTTATTTCATCTCAATCACTTCATTTACATCACCAACTTTCATGATTTAACATTCATCATTTATATACACTTCTGCAATTCATTCTGCAGACACTTTTGTTTCAACACCATTAGTGGACTCCACCTACTATTCACCAAATATATTCATCCAAGTTTTCCTTGAAGTAGGTCACATCAGGATCACTTCCATATCCTGTATTAATTCTTAAGTATTTTAAGTATGTATTATCAACTCCAAACTATGTTTTAATTTCATGTTTATTTCATGGATCCATGAGTAGTTTTTAATTTTTGTGCATCTAATTCGATTTTACTTCTTGTGCAATACTCTTATATCAGTGTGTAAATAAATATCTACTGTTCTATCAACATTACTGACTCCTAGTCAGCACTCTTCAAACGCTAGCAACATCCTCAGTTATAGGCGCAGTACACACCCCACATATATTTCTGTTACTTTTGGGCTAGTTAGGAAGCCTTTGTGCACAGCTTGAGGATCACTCCTTAGCGCTTGGTCACTACTATCCCTTTACCATATTGCTGCTTAGCTGTAATTGTTCACACTGTAGCAGTTGTTTCTCCTGCCTGATTTGTATTATCTGAACACTATGAGGAAATCAGTCATGGTAACAGGCCCAAACTGTAAATTAATCAACTGTCTTGTTTTTATGCAGTATTTCCTTCTAATAGCAGTAGGTGTCGATGCTGCTGTTAACATTGATGAAGAAGAAAAGTTAGTGTAGGGACCTAAATGGGCCTGTAATGTGCTAAGGGTTTAGGCATTAGGGAATGGGACAGGAAAAGAGGTGGTGCATAGGTAGCAACAGTGTTGCAGATTTGTGGGAGGCTTCCTACCTAAAAAAGTCCATGCAGTGTTTTTTCCAGCCTCTTCTTCCTGTGGTCCTTAGCTGAACGTTTTCCAAACTTCAAGATGCAGAGATCAAAAAGAAAAGTTGCTCCACCAAAACGATGCAAGGATTCTTTAAAGTTCATACCTACAAGGAGGGAAGAAGACATGATAAGTATCAGTATGAGGAGGAGGATATTATTCCTCCAACTCAAATGTCTGTACAGGGGCCAAGGGTGGATAGGGCACAGTCACAAATATATGCTGTTAATGATACTCACGGGCAAGCAGGTTCCCCTCAAACTCCCAGGGACACTTCACTGTTAACCCCATCAAGGCAATTGGCAGCAGTTATTGAACAGTTTCCACAGGACACGATTCTAGCAATGTCCTCTTTATTTTCTCAAATTGCTGCAACTATGCAGCAGCCTGCAATAGCTCCCATAGTCTCAGCATCACCTTTACAAATGGCTGCTACTGTTATAGATCCCCCTCAAATTACGCTGCCTATTAACCCCCCTTCAACCAGAGCACAATCAGTTGTGGCTCAGGTGCACTTTGGGGCCCAAACTACAAGCGACCCAATACCTCCACCACACCCGGTCCAGCAGACATTAGTAACCCCCTCAAACCTTCCGGAACACCAACAGCCTCCTCCATCCTTATTGCCGCCCCTTCAGCCAGCCCCGTTGACTAGGCCCACAACACAGCCTGCGCTTAGGCCTCAGGATGGTGCACAGCAAGAAATTGCTCCTCCGCCGGCCACGCCTCTTCCGCCAGGACTTCCGGTCATGCGCAGTGTCATTTCTACTGCGCAACCGGATAGTCCAGAGGCTCTTCACTCTGCTCCGTGGCGAGTACCCGGGAGGGGTAGGAGCTGAAGGAACACCTCAAGGCAGGCTACCCGGTAGGCAGTTTAGACGGAGGCCAGATAGTATGCCAAGAAGGGGAAATATAATAGGCAGAGGGGCGAATAGAGGTGTTAGGCCAGGACAATCATTGAGGGCAATCTCTAGGGGAAAAAGGGTGTCCGAGCATGCTATGATGAGCGCAAATGTGCATATATGCTGAAAGTGTTAATGCGACGATAAGTGCAAATAACAATACTGTGGCTACTGCATTAGTTGATAATGAAAAGGGCCATTCAAATGCATTGAAAGATGTTGCAGTCACAACACCATTAAGGGACACTGTTAGGCAAACTGTGGCATCTAATGACAGGGCAGGTTTAATAAATGATCTGAATTTAGTGTCTGGGCGCAGTGTGTGTGGGATCCAGAATGATTGTGCTGGCCAAGGTTTCATGCCATCTCCTGTATTAAATTCAAATGTTGTTTCAACTAATGAGGTATCTAGTGCTAATTTGGGTGCTGTACTTAGGCCTTCCTCATATCCTACCTCTGGTGCTCGCGATATTTTATCTCTATTACAGGAAGCCGTCACGTCAAAGTGGGTGAACACTTAAAAGAAATGGCAGGGACAGCTGCACAGAACAAGCAACAGCCCATTATTCAGGCTCATGCAACTATTACTAGTGGTGGAGATAATGCTGCAACCAGTGGTAGGACAGAGGCGAAGGGTACGTCTTCTGCACCACAGCAATTGGGTAAGTCTGCATTTTGTCACTTAAGAGATAATGCTTCTGACACGTCTTCAACCGAGTCAAACACTGACAATGGTTGGTAATATGGGAAAAGGTCAGAAAAAGATGTTTAAGATGGTTAAGAAGGTAAATAAACACAACACCAGTACTGCTAATCCCACTTCTAATACAACACAACTTGATACCGTTCAGAACGTTGTAGAGAACTCTCCCCTGGTAGCTTCTAATAGGAAATTGGCTTTACATGGGGATTCCTATCCATGCCCTATACATTCACTCCATGAACACGTAAAACCAAAAAACATCCGTAAAATCCAGCAAGGAAAATAGGTGAATGTTTTTGACTTATCAATTGAGGCTTACAGGGAAAAACAAAGGAGAGCAGAGGGTTCAGGATCAAAGAAGGTTAAACGACCCGAGTCATTTGAAGAATGGCTGCAATATTTTAGAGTATTCTCAATGTGCTATCTAGCAAAATATCCCACACAGGCAGAGGCAATTATTAAATACACAGACACGATTCACTGTATATTTAAAAAATATAAAGAGGGAGCTTGGCGGGATTATGATTCGGAATACCGAATGAAAATGGCTGGAAACCCAGCATTAACTTTCGATACAACAGACATGCAATTGTGGGCTAGAATGGGCCAGGAACGTCATTCTTTGCCTTCCCCTTTGAATAGGTCCAATTCCTTTCGGACGCCTAGAAATAGAAGAAAAGGTAGGGAGTGTTGGCTGTATCAGGAGAGGCGATGTGAAAAGGGCGCAGCATGCTTATTCAGGCATGTATGTAAACACTGTGGTGGATTACACTCAGGAGTTGACTGCAATAAAAAAAGGGAGGCAGGAGCTGACAGATCAGCACAAAACTCTCAAAGGGCACCAACACCAATACGGGCCCTCACCCTTGAGCCATGGTTAAGAGCATACCCCGATCAGCAAGCTGCACAATTCTTAAAGGGACACTTTACCCAAATTTTTTCTTTTGTAATTCAGAAAGAGCATGCAATTTTAAGCAACTTTCTAATTTACTCCTATTTTCATTTTTTCTTCGTTCTCTTGCTATTATTATTTTAAAAAGAAGGCATCTAAGCTTTTTTTTGTTTCAGTACTCTGGACAGCACTTTTTTATTGGTGGATGAATTTATCCACCAATCAGCAAGGACAACCCAGGTTGTTCACGAAAAATGGGCCGGCATCTAAACTTACATTTTTGCATTTCAAATAAAGATTCCAAGAGAATGAAGAAAATTTGATTATAGGAGTAAATTAAAAAGTTGCTTAAAATTTCATGCTCTATCTGAATCACAAAAGAAAAATTTTGGTTACAGTGTCCCTTTAAGGACGGTGTTTTCAGAGGGACTTAGAATACCAGTTGAGGAAGGTGTATTGGGGTCGGCATGCTATCGCAATCTAAAATTAGCTTATTTGTATCCTGATGTAGTGCAGTCCAAACTTAGCAAGGAGTTAGATTTGGGGAGAGTAGTGGGTCCTTTTAAATCACCTCCCATTTCAAATTTAATAATTTCACCCATAGGGGTGGTCCCCAAAAAGGAGCCAGGTAAATATCACATGATTCACCATTTATCTTACCCCAAAGGCAAATCAGTAAATGATTCCATTGATCCTCAATTGAGCTCCGTCAAGTACCAGTCTTTTGATGGGGCTTTACAGCTAATTTGTGAGGCTGGTAAAGGGGCGTTGTTGGGGAAATTAGACATAGAATCAGCATTTAGACTTCTTCCATTACACCCAGAATCATTTTACCAGATGGGTTTCAAATTTCAAGATGGTTTCTATGTAGATCGTTGTCTGCCCATGGGTTGTACAATATCTTGCTCTTATTTTGAATGTTTTAGCGAATTGGGCGGTCGCCCATAGTGTAGGTTACGATAACATAGCACATTACCTTGATGACTTCTTAGTCATAGGTGAAAAACAGTCAGATAAATGTAAGCGGGTAATGTCTAGCATGTCTATGATGTCATCCTTAGGCGTTCTTTTAGCGGATGAGAAAACCGAAGGGCCATGTACTTGTCTAACCTTTCTGGGGATTGAGATAGATACGGTGAACATGCAGTGTAGGATAAAGTTCAAGCAATGTCATTAGCAGTGGAGCAGGCCATGCACGCCTCTTTCATAACATTGAGAGGTTTGCAATCTCTTCTCGGGCTATTAAACTTTGCATGTCGGGTGATACCCATGGGGAGGGTCTATAATAGACGGTTAGAAGCCAAGCTCAGTGGAAAGAGTAGGCCTAATGACAAAATTACCATTTCTAAAAGTTTAATCGCTGACCTAAAGGTATGGTACATTTTTCTTCAAGGCTTTAATGGTATATGCTATTGGCGCTCAGATCCAATTCCTAATCAAATCTTGCATTTAGTTACAGATGCTGCGGGGTCTTGTGGTTATGGAGCATACTTCCAGGGGGAGTGGAGCGCGGGGCCCTGGCCGCACACATGGAAGGATAGGCCATTAATCAGAAACATGACTTTATTAGAACTCAATTTGTTGTCTTTTGGACAATCTAAGTGTCGTTCACGCAATTAACGGCTTATCTGCCTCATCACCTTGGGTGGTAACTTTGCTGAGACACTTAGTATTGCACTGTCTGAGACTCAACATTCACTTCCAAGCTAGGCACATCCCAGGTGTGAATAATACATTAGCGGATGCTTTGTCACGAGGTGATTGGGAGACATTTAGGAAATTGGCGCCCAATGCGGCAGCGCAAAGTTTGTTATGTCCTGATTTTCTTTGGCAGCTTCTCCAGCCTGGATCGCTCTCCTGCCCCTAGTTCGCTCTTCAATGGCACCAACTACTTGGCAGTCATATTGTAAGTATTGGCAAGATTGGGAGCAATTTTGCCGGGCCCAAGGAGCTGAGGCAAATCATGGGTCGAAGGATATGTTAGGAGCATGGTTGGTGAGTTTACGGAAAGCTAACTGCACCAAGAGTACGGTACAAATTCATTTATCAGCACTGTCATTTTTCTTTAAAATTCTTGACTTGCCTGACCCCCACATCATCCTTTCTCATTAGGTAAATACATAGATAAAGTGATGTTAGGATCAGCACTCCTGGGTCATCCCCTCCATATGTAACACTGCAGGATTTGCAGGAAATAGGTGCTCAAACCTTCACAGACCCCCAACCAAGATCTGAAGGAATCAAATAGGACAAAAGGATGAAGGTAGCCCTCTCAGCAACTGGAAAACAGTTTTCCAGTTGCTGAGAGTGCTACCTTCATCCTTTTGTCTCATTAGGTAAATACTAAAGGGCTGGGGCAGGGACCAGGTACCCACAAAAGATATTAGGGAGCCTATAACTGGAGACCAGCTTGAGCAGCTAGTCTCAGTGTTACCCAATATTTGTACTTCACCCTATGAAACGTCACTTTTTACATTAGCATTTACGTTAGCCTTTGCCGCAGTGTTGAGAATAGGTGAGCTGGTCTCTAACTCTAAAACTAATTTGAAACAGGGTATTCTGAGGGAACATATTAAGTTAACAGATAGTGCAGTTCTGTTATTCATACCGAGGTCAAAAACAGACCAGGATGCCAAGGGAGTATGGCTAACATTAGCGCAGAATCCAGGGAAGCTAGGTTGCCCAGTTAAAACGTTGACCTTGTTCCTCAGCATACGCCCGGATAAGCCGGGCACATTATAAATGCACCAAAATGGCACGGCGTTATCTAAATTTCAGTTTCGTAAGTTGTTGTCACGTGCGGCGACCCAGGCGGGTTTTGATATTACCAAAATAGCCCCACATTCATTTAGAATTGGGGCTGCAACATCTGCAGCGATGCAAGAATCATCAGGAGTCGTTATAAGACACCTGGGTCACTGACGTTCCAACAAATACGAAATTTACGTGCGCCCTGAAGTGTTGTAATGTTGATTAACTGTTGTTCCCAGTCGTTAAAGTATTTTTCATTGCAGGTATGGTTTGTGGTCCTACCAGGATTTGGATCGTGGGACATTCCTTTGTTCATTGGGCCTCCATTTGAGCTATATCACTACCTGGGGGTCAAAACTTAGGTTTTAATCCAACACATAAGTCTATAAGGTGGTTGGGAAGCAGGGGAATGGTTTGGCCACAATTACCAGGGGTCCTTCCAGATGCCAGAAACAGGTGGGGGAAACCACACATCATTATTCTGCACTTAGGGGGAAATGATATGGGAGCTTTACCAGTTTTAGAACTAGTTAACATTATGAAAGCTGACATTAAATGGATTCATTCTGCTTTCCAAGGGGTTCGTGTTGGTTGGTCGAATATAATATCTCGACGCCATTGGCGACATATGACGTCCGCTAGTGCGGCATATAGAGTACGCAAAAGCATTAATAGAGAAGTAGGAAAGGTCGTCATGGTAGAGGGTGCATTTGTGGTTTAACATGAATCCATCAGAGCTGATAAATAATTTTTATATAGACGTGATAGGGTCCATCTATCTAATGCAGGTCTGGATATATTTGCAGGATTTTAGAACAGTACTGTGCACCCTGCCATTAATTATGGGCTGGGTTATTATGTCTATTATCTGGTTCTTCCTGTAAGTTAGAAGTTGGTGGTGAGATGTAGATCTCTGGTGGCGAGAGGCAGCGGCTAGGTGCGAAAAAAAAAGGAATGGGGAGAGTCATGGCCAGGCTGACGGGAAGGGCGGTCCCCCACAGGTCCCCCTGTGTGCCCTTCCCCCAGTGTAGGTAGGCCAGAAGTTCTCTGAAAATCCATGAATGTCATTTTCTTACCGAAAGCAGAGGGCCCTCTGCAGTAGGCCGAAAAGCCGCTGTCCTCTTGTTATTATGGGTTTTTACTTGAGATATGTAAATATGCCGCCATATGTTGGGCTTGTCAGCTCCAGTTGCTGAATTGTATTTAATAAAGTTGGCCGTGACGGCCTGGTTTTTATACCCACAAGAAAAGTTACAATTATTTATAGTATAAGTTGGTAAGTCTTAGACTGGGGAGTGACCAAATAGGCCTTTAACTCTCTCTCACACTCACTCTTAGGACACACTCTCACACTCTCTCTCTCTCTCACACATTCTATCAAATACTCTCTCACACACACTCTCTCTCTCCCCTTCAACAGGCTGTGTATTGTTTATAATGTATTGTTCTCATTGTAGCAATATTTGTAATCTTTAGAATTTCCAACAATCCATTCCAGAAATTACATAAATTAAACTGCTAAAATGTTTATTCATTCTAGAAATGTTGTTCTTCTTACAAAGATACATACACTATATGCAGACAGACAAATAAGAATGCTGCAAGGCAATATCTGTATAGAACACGTCACATTATTATGCCCACACTGCTGAGTTGTGTAACTAAACACCTTTGAGGGCAAGCAATCCTCGAGTCCAGACACTGAGATTATTCATGCACAGCTCTAGAATAGAAGACACAATGGAAACAAAATTTACTTCCACAAACAAATGTCGTATGATCTGCAAACATGATCCAAAAATACAAATCCATACCTACAAAGACCTTTGACCTATACTTAAAAGCAAATTTATCTGTGATGCTCCTTTAAATCTTGGATCAGTAATGTTTGCTATTTTGGATCATATTTCAAAGATTTAATACGTTTTGATTTAATACGTTGTGGGTCCTTCAGCAAAAAAATGTAAAGGATGAAAAGAAAGCTGTAGAGGTGCTTTATTGTTCTGAAAAAGCCACAAATGTAGAAATTAAACAGTAACTGAGCATGGAAAACAGATCTTTTTAATTTAATAAATGAGTTTAAACTATAACAATTGTGTGTGAGTTGATAATGGGCAAACTAAAGTTTGTGCAATGTGTGGCCTATCCCTCTGAATACTACATTGATTTGACCAACCTAGGTCATGTGACCTTGAAGCTATTAAATTTCAAAGCCTTTTCAGCAACTATATCAGCTTATTAATAAAGGCTGTGCAATGTGTGGCCCATCACTCTAAAGGATCAAATTGTTATTTGACCAAACTAGGTCATGTGACTTTGAAGCTACTGATTCTCAAAGCCTTTTTAGCACCTATATCAGTGTTTTGCAACACTAAATGCTGTGCAATGTGTGTCCCATCCATCTGAAATATACAACTTTGATTTGAACTATCTAGGTCATGTGACCTTGAAGCTATTGAATTTCAAAGCCTTTAAAGCACCTATATCAGCTTGGTAATAAAATGTGCATCAGTTTTTTTGCTAAACTAAAGGCTGTGCAATGTGTGGCCCATCCCGCTAAAGGATCAAATTGTTATTTGACCAACCTAGGTAATGTGACTTTGAAGCTATTGAATTTCAAAGCCTATATAGCACCTATATCAGCTTGGTAATAAAATGTGCATCAGTTTTTTGCTAAACTAAAGGTTGTGTAATGTGTGGCCTATCCCGCTAAAGAATACTACATTGATTTGACCAACCTAGGTCATGTGACCTTGAAGCTATTGAATGTCAAAGCCTTTTTAGCACCTATATCAGCTTATTAATAAAAAGAGCATCATTTTTTTTGCAAAACTAAATGCTGTGCAATAGGTGGCCCATCTCTCTAAAACATACTACATTGATTTGATCTTTCTAGGTCATGTGATCAGGGAGCTTTTGAATGTATAAAATGTGCCCAAAATGTAGTGATGCAATTTGTTGACGGTCCCTTGAGACATCCACTGGCTGTGCGCATAGTGTCCACAACGTTGAGAACAATATCTTGTGCCGTTGTTTAGTTTTGATTGGAGTTGGGAAAACAAGACCTGTGCAGTGTTGTACAGGATTTTTGTTTCATAACTAGACTAATCTGAGGGTTCTAGCTTTTTTTTTTTTTTTTTTTTTTTAATTTTTTTTTTTTAATGAATTTTATTTCGTTTTAAAAGTAAAGTTACACTTGGGGACAAGCAGGTCCCCTGTTCATACAGACACAAGCAGAAGGTTCGGACACGTAGGTCTGGTTACAGTTAACACATATACATATAAACATATATGTTCTATGGGTCACCTAAAGCCCTAGAAAGCTAATTTGTACAATAAAACTCTTAGCTAAGTATTAACATTTATCTGTGTATACCACACATTATAGGAAGTGAAGCATCAAGGCTTAAAAACTATATAAAGGATTCTATATATATAATACAGGGAGTGCAGAATTATTAGGCAAGTTGTATTTTTGAGGATTAATTTTATTATTGAACAACAACCATGTTCTCAATTAACCCAAAAAACTCATTAATATCAAAGCTGAATATTTTTGGAAGTAGTTTTTAGTTTGTTTTTAGTTATAGCTATTTTAGGGGGATATCTGTGTGTGCAGGTGACTATTACTGTGCATAATTATTAGGCAACTTAACAATAAACAAATATATACCCATTTCAATTATTTATTTTTACCAGTGAAACCAATATAACATCTCAACATTCACAAATATACATTTCTGACATTCAAAAACAAAACAAAAACAAATCAGTGACCAATATAGCCACCTTTCTTTGCAAGGACACTCAAAAGCCTGCCATCCATGGATTCTGTCAGTGTTTTGATCTGTTCACCATCAACATTGCGTGCAGCAGCAACCACAGCCTCCCAGACACTGTTCAGAGAGGTGTACTGTTTTCCCTCCTTGTAAATCTCACATTTGATGATGGACCACAGGTTCTCAATGGGGTTCAGATCAGGTGAACAAGGAGGCCATGTCATTAGATTTTCTTCTTTTATACCCTTTCTTGCCAGCCACGCTGTGGAGTACTTGGACGCGTGTGATGGAGCATTGTCCTGCATGAAAATCATGTTTTTCTTGAAGGATGCAGACTTCTTCCTGTACCACTGCTTGAAGAAGGTGTCTTCCAGAAACTGGCAGTAGGGCTGGGAGTTGAGCTTGACTCCATCCTCAACCCGAAAAGGCCCCACAAACTCATCTTTGATGATACCAGCCCAAACCAGTACTCCACCTCCACCTTGCTGGCGTCTGAGTCGGACTGGAGCTCTCTGCCCTTTACCAATCCAGCAACGGGCCCATCCATCAGGCCCATCAAGACTCACTCTCATTTCATCAGTCCATAAAACCTTAGAAAAATCAGTCTTGAGATATTTCTTGGCCCAGTCTTGACGTTTCAGCTTGTGTGTCTTGTTCAGTGGTGGTCGTCTTTCAGCCTTTCTTACCTTGGCCATGTCTCTGAGTATTGCACACCTTGTGCTTTTGGGCACTCCAGTGATGTTGCAGCTCTGAAATATGGCCAAACTGGTGGCAAGTGGCATCTTGGCAGCTGCACGCTTGACTTTTCTCAGTTCATGGGCAGTTATTTTGCGCCTTGGTTTTTCCACACGCTTCTTGCGACCCTGTTGACTATTTTGAATGAAACGCTTGATTGTTCGATGATCACGCTTCAGAAGCTTTGCAATTTTAAGAGTGCTGCATCCCTCTGCAAGATATCTCACTATTTTTGACTTTTCTGAGCCTGTCAAGTCCTTCTTTTGACCCATTTTGCCAAAGGAAAGGAAGTTGCCTAATAATTATGCACACCTGATATAGGGTGTTGATGTCATTAGACCACACCCCTTCTCATTACAGAGATGCACATCACCTAATATGCTTAATTGGTAGTAGGTTTTCGAGCCTATACAGCTTGGAGTAAGACAACATGCATAAAGAGGATGATGTGGTCAAAATACTCATTTGCCTAATAATTATGCACTCCCTGTATACCTAAGAACACTGACTCTATGTTACACTGCGGGAGAATTATATATCAAGGGGTGTGGGCAACCGTGGAACATCATAAGTCTCACCTCTAAGTAAATATATAATACAGGAATTAAATATATTATGCAGGAAGATATAGTACTGGATCACTGACCCCATATGTAAGAGGTTGTTCTTTGTAGACTGACTGCTGCAAATATAGACCATCTGCTATTCCTAATCTGGCCCGAGAATATACTGTGTGAGAAGATTACCTATACTGAACCTATCAAGCTATGTATGGGCAATGGGTTTATATTAAGAGGGATTATGCCTGGTGGATAAAAAGACTGACTTACTCTATATAGGAAGCCAACTGTGCAGAAGCCCATTTGGTAGTAGTGGGTAGGAAGCTCTAAGGACATATACAGGACAATTTAGGAACCTTAATTTAGAACAAAGTTAATAGGCTAACCAGTTATCGGTCACATGTAAGACAATGGTTTAGCAACCTGCATTGTGGATGGGGAATATCTATCTAAATATGATTAGATCTGGGGCTATTTTATACCTATTGGTGTAGACATGTCCCTCATTTTTCTAGCTTTCTCTTACTCTTTTCTTACAGAAAACCCTATTTTATAATACTAAACAAAAACGTATAACATGTTAGCAAAGACAGGAAAACAAATGAAGTCTACCACATATTTATACCCCTAACTTAGGAAGGGGAAACCAGAACATCAGATGGGGGTAAGGATGTCCAGCACAGTCTATATAATATATGAGATGCAAGGGTTTTGAGGCTGGTTAGGTTGCGTAGGTACGTTAAATAAACCTGGTATAGCCTGCTAGTCTGTCCATTTCCCTCAGCCAATGCCAGATTTTTGAAAAAAGTTCCTAGATATGGGGTCTACCAGAAAGCTCGGACACCTTTCCAGCACAGAAGGAATTTGTTGGGGGCCTCCCTTCATCATTCTCACCTCGGCCCCAGAGGCCAGAAGCAGCGCTCCAGATGGAGGAGGATCGAGTTGCGTGTGCTCCTGTTCAACAGCACTGCAGTTACCACGCACAAGAGAAACACCGCTCTTCATAGAGCTCTGGATGCGGTGAGTACGGTCAGCATAATTAAATGATGCTAAGGGTCCCAGAGATGCGTCCTTTAACAGCAGATCAAACAGAAGATCCGGAACTAACCTCTGCTTATCTCCCCTATTATGGATAAGGCAAGCTGTCTGAGGGTCAGGGGTAACACCATGCGTCTCAATTCTATTATCGCTCTCAGGTCTCCCTGCATTAAACACCCTCACATGGAAGTCCCTTACATCGGTCAGAGAGGCACCTGTTGGTATTTGAAGATCCTGGACTCTCTTTAGATGGAAGAATGTAGACTGTAATCCGTCTTTTTTATCTTTCTTCGATGGTGGTAGGAATACTTGATACTTGTTAGTAATATCCCTTAGAGAGAGGTGCCTTTGGGTGGTGAGAATCTCTGTTCCCTCAGTATGCAATCAGGATGTCGTTCATAAAAGGAAAAAAACAGAAGCACATAGCATAATATTGTTTTTACACAAAGTGAGTATTTATTAAGTATTAATATGCACTTACATTAAAATCCCTCAATCAGTATGAGGTAAGTAATAAACATGTATACAACATGAGGAGCCGTGTCCTTAGGTGTAGTAGAAGTGGTAGTAATAAAAGGATCCTGGTGCTTGATGATAATGTACCAGTCCAAACTTTGATAGGTATACTGTGTACCATCACAGACAATTGTAAGGACAGTGTTAAAAGTGGTGGTGGGACTAAAAAGATCTGCCCACAGAGTTCACAAATCACACTGATGTGGTTAGTACTGTTATAGTCTGACGCTTTATAAATCCTACTGTGACGGATATAGGGCTGTATGTCAGACCCCTATGTTAATATAGAGGGGTGTGTATAAAAGTGTATAAAAAACACAATTGCGGTAAATTGTCATATAACAATATGAAACAATAAACGTTTAAAAATAGGCATAAAATGACACGAAATGTTGTAGAGAGTAAATAGGCCCTGTCCGCCCACTGTGAAAAACCTTACGCGTTTCGAAGTCTATTGTGACTTCTTCTTCAGAGGTAAAATTGAGTGGACAGGTAAAACGTGCTCCTTATTTAAGGTCCGTGAAGTGGGTGTAACTTTTTAGGGGCTTACGTGTGTATGCGTAGCATGATCGTCATGTCAAAACCGAACGTGGTGATGTCACGGCGTATAAGACGTCTGTGCTGTGTAGTCTTTTCTGTGATATTAAGTTGTTATGGCAACCATGCCGTGAGAAACTAAAATGGGTATCAGCTACTATTTGCATCCTTGTTCTTTAAAACTGATGTAAAATGTGTTACCTATTTGTTAATAAAAAGTTGTATGACCCTTATGTGTTTATTTATGGGGCAAGTGTAGGGAACTTATTAATTGCTAAAAAATCGCAATGATAATTATAATATAATACTATTGTTTTCTAAAAAAAGGACTAAATTATGTTTATTCTAGTGTCACTTTCTTTTTTAGTTTTTAAAAAAAAAGGAGAGACATTAGTGGATATTGTGCGAACGATCCAGTTCGCACAATATCCACTAATATATCAAATAAATAGAGTTTATGCTATCAGGTTCCTTGTTATTTGAACCGAGATTTTAATATAGCTATATGAGACTAAATATTAATGCTGAAAAGTTAATGTCATTTTCATTCATATAGAGAGGAAGATGAAAAATACTTATTAGGACTGCTGCATACCAGTAGTTTTGATACTGTAAGTTAAGATGTTATATAAGATTATTTATTTTTATTTATGAAATGATAAATATTTCAGATGTACCAGACTATAGGAATGCTGCCAAGTCTATATCTACATTTAGAGCCTCTGGACTCATTGTACCCATATAATGGATCCAGTAGGTCTCACGTTGTCTCAAAAGTTGAAATCTATCACCCCCTCTTTTGGGGACTGAGACCTGTTCTAAAATTGTACCTTTAATTGTTTTGGGGTCCATATTGTGTACTTTTTTATAGTGCCTTGAAAGATTATGCCCTTTGTATCCTGATTCAATGTTTTTTAAATGTTCTAATAGCCTAATCTTATACGGGCATTTCGTGCGGCCTATGTATTGAAGGTGGCACGGGCATTCCAATAGGTAGACTACAAAGGTGCTTTTGCAATTGGTTAGGGCATTGATTGTACACTTTTTATGTGGGAAAGTGTGCGAGAATATTTGTTTGGTGGGCTTGTGATTATATGCATGCTCACACCCTTTACAGTTGGCCCTATTGCATTTAAAGAACCCTTTTGTGTTTGTAGTGAGCCAATTGGATGTGGGGGTTATATCTTTGAGTCTTGTTGGAGCCAAAATTTGTTTTAAACACGTATTTTTCCTAAAAGTGATCTTAAGAGTGGGTCCTATACTATTTTTGAGGAGTTTATCCTGTTCTAATATTGGCCAGTATTTTCTAAGAATTTTCTTTATTTCAGGAGCTGCCTCATTATAGGTTGTTACCATGCTTATTGTGTTTTGTTTGTTTTTTTTGACTAAAGTTATGTTTTTCTTTATTTGGAATTAAGAGCTGTTTTCTCTCAATATTTTGTACTTTTATAAAAGAATCATGTATCAATTTTTTGAGATACTTTTTTTTGTATGAATTTTTGTTTAAGTAAGGCTGCTTCTTTATTGAAATCAATGTCTTTGGAGCAATTTCTTTTAACCCGCTGGAATTGCCCAAATGGTATATTTTTAAGCTATGGTTTGTAATGTCCACTGTCTGCTTGTAGATAACCATTGCAGTCAGTCGGTTTACAAAATAGTTTTGTACATATTTTGGAGTCCTCATTGAAAAGGGTTAGATCAAGGAATTCTATATTTTCCTTAGCAATTTTTGAGGTGAAATTCAAATTGAAAGTATTGTTATTTAAATATTCCACAAAGTTAGTTGAGGCAGATACATCACCATTCCATGAGTATGATATCATCGATGTATCTGCCCCACCAAACTATATTATCCTTGAATGGATTGTTGTTATAAATATAGGTGTCCTCCCAGATGCCCATGTAAAGATTGGCATAACTAGGAGCCATAGTTGTACCCATCGCAGTCCCACTTATTTGCAAATAGAATTGATTGAAGAAATTAAAATAATTTTTCTCCAATACAAATCTAATGCATTCTACAAGGAATTCTTGATGTTCCTTAGAAAGGTCTGTGGTGTTAAGTACCTGTTTCATGGCCATTACGCCTAAGTCGTGAGGTATATTTGTGTACAAGGATGACACATCCAGTGTCATCCAGAGATAATTGTCTTGCCATGTGATTTTATCTAGTTTACAGATTGTATCCGTTGAGTCTCTCAGATATGATTTTAAATTAGATACCAAGGGTTTAAGAAAATAATCTGCATACTCTGAGATTCTAGCAGTTAATGAGTCAATCCCAGACACTATGGGACGACCTGGGGGATTGACTGGATCCTTGTGAATTTTGGGGAGATGGTATTTTCGGGTATGTATGTAGTAAATATTTGTGTTCATTTACCGATAGAATATTCAGATGGTGAGCTGTGTCTATAAGTGAATCATAGAGTTTTTGGAAGGTACTAGTCGGATCTCCTTTAAGTTTTCTATATGTCTTAGGATCATCGAGGAGTTTAGTGGCTTCTAAAATGTAATCATTTCTATTCTGGATTACTAGGCCTCCTCCTTTGTCTGCCTCAAGTAATATAATGTCCTTCAATTTTTTTATGTTGTCTAATGCCATTTTTTTATCTCTTTTAAGATTATCGTTTTTAATAGTGTAATTTTCACACATACTTTGTAAGTCCTTTTGGACTAAATTCTGAAAGGTGGGGATTGCATTGCCTTTGGATTGTGTGGGGAAAAATATTGATGAGGGTTTAAGATTAGAGTATTTTCTATTTAAATTAATATTATCTGTTTGAGTTTGATCAATATTTTCATGATCAATATAGGGTTCTTCTAGGGTATTTAAAAGTTCTAGATCTGTGTCAGAAATGCCTTTGAGACTTATCTATATATTGTTCGATTTATATATTGATCTATCTCAATCTATCTAAAATTATAGATATAAATCGCTGTCTCTAACTCTCAATCTATCACTCTTATAATCTATCTTTCTATATACTGTAAGTATCTATATATTTCTATTTTTTTACATACATTTATAGCTCTCATTGAATATAACTCCTTTTAGTTATTATATTTATTCAAATCATACTTAAAATTAAAGAACATATGAAAAAAAATATGTTAAAATAAAAATATTAAATATATATTTTTTTATATTTGAAAAATATATTAATTACAATAACTACATATTATTTATGTTATTATTTTTTATCTATTATTCAATACTATTTTAATTTTCATATATATTTTAGAATGACTTCTACAAGTGCTAGTGGATCAGTACGTACCATGATGGATCTGGACAAGGAGGAGTATCAGTTGATGGCATTTATAAATCAATTTCAACTACAAAAATTATTAAAGAATATATAAATTTATATATAATTAATTATTGAGTTTAACGCTTTGAGTGCTAATGATGGCTCTAGAGTTTCCCACTCTGTTGCCAATGACGGCTCAGAGCCATCACTAGCACTCTCCCACCTTGAGGGAGATCTGGGGGGCTCCCACCCGCTCCTACCCCGGCAATTGTGCCTGTAGAGTGACAGGCATCGCCAGTGCTTCCCGTTTTGCGTGGTGACGTCATGCGCAACTTTATTTATACTTAACAATGTAAGTTTGGAAGCTGGCCCATTTTTGGTTCACAACCTGGATTGTCCTTGCTGATTGGACAGCACCAATAAACAAGTGCTGTCCAGAGTACTTAACCAAAAAATTGTCTGGCTCCTTAGCTTAGATGCCTTCTTTTTCAAATAAAGAAAGCAAGAGAACAAAGAAAAATTGATAATAGGAGTAAATTAGACAGTTGCTTAAAATTGCATGCTCTATCATAATAATGAAAGAAAAAAAATTGTGATTGGTTTTAGTGTCCCTTTAATGTAAAATTAAAAAAAAATATATAATAAACATAATTTATTCCAATCATTTGCTTTTTACAAATATAAAAAACAATTTATAAATATGATATTCCATATAAATGATTAATTTTAATTCAATATGAAATTACTTAGAATCATAGAAAATTAAAATAAAAATGTAATTATTTCTTCTTCAAATTATTTATTTAAGGTAGATATTTTTTAAACAATAATATAATAAAAAACTAATAATAACCAAACCTGTTATATAAATAATATAATTTTTTATATATATATTTTTTTTAGATAGATACTCTCAGCCTTTGCTGTTTGATGTATTGCATGATTATAATCCACGCAGAAACCCATAGGATATTCAAAAATATAGTTAATCTGCCTCAAATTACACTCAGAGTGAATATGAGATTGAAGATAGGGAAAGATTAGAAAATTTAGATTGCTGTATAAGTGGTAATTGTAATTAGTATATGTTGCAGGAAGAGTGAAAAGGTAAACAGTTACATTCCTGATGGTGCTGAATGCATTACTGAGGACTAATATTATCAAAAATAACAAATATATATATATATTTGTACAGAGTTTCACAAATAACTAATAGCCACTGACCAATGCGTTTTTAAGGAGGAGAACATATGATCGAACAATAAGTATTAAAATAAAACAATTTTTTTTTTGTTTGGTTTGTTTATTACAATATTTAAATATATGAAGGTAAAAATGTATTTAAAACAAATTGTTGGCTAGATTGAATGCTAAAAATAAATATATTAATTGATTTTTTTTTATTATGACCTTATAGATGATCATCAGCATGAATTAAATGATAAATTAGAACATTTTTAATAATTTCCCATGAATTCATAATATTAAATTAATGTTAAACAATAAAAATCAAAGATATAAATTGTTTAAAAAAAAAAAAAAAGTTTTTAATTTGGTTATATTTTGAATTTATTTACAGGGCTTATAGAAAAATTAGCCTATAGAGCTTATACATGCTGGAAAAATGGTTTCCTTGCCCCAAAAATGCATAACCATACCATTGAGTGTAGTGAACTGTATAAGAAGGGCATTTCCGGCTCCAGATAACATTTATATTGGATTTCATTATGCAGAAGATGATGGACCTGCTTTTGAAATGATACTTGATTAAATGTAATAAACGTTGTCCAAAATAATATATTAATATTTTTTTTGTGAATTGTATATAAGTTTTGATTTAATATGTATTGTTTGTTTAATATTAAAAAAATACATTTTAAGTTAATTTGTATGTGGTTTAATAAAAAAAGTTTTAATATTTAATTATTTTTGTATTTTTTTAAAATGATAATATAAATGTCTATTTATTTAAAAAAAATCAAAGTTATTTAATTATAAAAAATATGCACAATAGTAACATAATATATATATATATATAACATAATTTATGTAAGAACTTACCTGATAAATTCATTTCTTTCATATTAACAAGAGTCCATGAGCTAGTGACGTATGGGATATACATTCCTACCAGGAGGGGCAAAGTTTCCCAAACCTTAAAATGCCTACAAATACACCCCTCACCACACCCACAAATCAGTTTAACGAATAGCCAAGAAGTGGGGTGATAAGAAAAAGTGCGAAGCATATAAAATAAGGAATTGGAATAATTGTGCTTTATACAAAAAAATCATAACCACCACAAAAAAGGGTGGGCCTCATGGACTCTTGTTAATATGAAAGAAATGAATTTATCAGGTAAGTTCTTACATAAATTATGTTTTCTTTCATGTAATTAACAAGAGTCCATGAGCTAGTGACGTATGGGATAATGACTACCCAAGATGTGGATCTTTCCACACAAGAGTCACTAGAGAGGGAGGGATAAAATAAAGACAGCCAATTCCTGCTGAAAATAATCCACACCCAAAATAAAGTTTAACAAAAAACATAAGCAGAAGATTCAAACTGAAACCGCTGCCTGAAGAACTTTTCTACCAAAAACTGCTTCAGAAGAAGAAAATACATCAAAATGGTAGAATTTAGTAAAAGTATGCAAAGAAGACCAAGTTGCTGCTTTGCAGATCTGGTCAACCGAAGCTTCATTCCTAAACGCCCAGGAAGTAGATACTGACCTAGTAGAATGAGCTGTAATTCTTTGAGGCGGAGTTTTACCCGACTCAACATAGGCAAGATGAATTAAAGATTTCAACCAAGATGCCAAAGAAATGGCAGAAGCTTTCTGGCCTTTCCTAGAACCGGAAAAGATAACAAATAGACTAGAAGTCTTACGGAAAGAATTCGTAGCTTCAACATAATATTTCAAAGCTCTAACAACATCCAAAGAATGCAATGATTTCTCCTTAGAATTCTTAGGATTAGGACATAATGAAGGAACCACAATTTCTCTACTAATGTTGTTGGAATTCACAACTTTAGGTAAAAATTCAAAAGAAGTTCGCAACACTGCCTTATCCTGATGAAAAATCAGAAAAGGAGACTCACATGAAAGAGCAGATAATTCAGAAACTCTTCTAGCAGAAGAGATAGTCAAAAGGAACAAAACTTTCCAAGAAAGTAATTTAATGTCCAATGAATGCATAGGTTCAAACGGAGGAGCTTGAAGAGCTCCCAGAACCAAATTCAAACTCCAAGGAGGAGAAATTGACTTAATGACAGGTTTTATACGAACCAAAGCTTGTACAAAACAATGAATATCAGGAAGAATAGCAATCTTTCTGTGAAAAAGAACAGAAAGAGCAGAGATTTGTCCTTTCAAAGAACTTGCGGACAAACCCTTATCCAAACCATCCTGAAGAAATTGTAAAATTCTCGGTATTCTAAAAGAATGCCAAGAAAAATGATGAGAAAGACACCAAGAAATATAAGTCTTCCAGACTCTATAATATATCTCTCGAGATACAGATTTACGAGCCTGTAACATAGTATTAATCACGGAGTCAGAGAAACCTCTATGACCAAGAATCAAGCGTTCAATCTCCATACCTTTAAATTTAAGGATTTCAGATCCGGATGGAAAAAAGGACCTTGTGACAGAAGGTCTGGTCTTAACGGAAGAGTCCATGGCTGGCAAGATGCCATCCGGACAAGATCCGCATACCAAAACCTGTGAGGCCATACCGGAGCTATTAGCAGAACAAACGAGCATTCCCTCAGAATCTTGGAGATTACTCTTGGAAGAAGAACTAGAGGCGGAAAGATATAGGCAGGATGATACTTCCAAGGAAGTGATAATCGGTAATCTCACCTCCTGAGATTCCCAAACTCCTTGTGCCGTCAGAGATCCCCACACAGCTCCCCAACCTGTGAGACTTGCATCTGTTGAAATTACAGTCCAGGTCGGAAGAACAAAAGAAGCCCCCTGAATTAAACGATGGTGATCTGTCCACCACGTTAGAGAGTGTCGAACAATCGGTTTTAAAGATATTAATTGAGATATCTTCGTGTAATCCCTGCACCATTGGTTCAGCATACAGAGCTGAAGAGGTCGCATGTGAAAACGAGCAAAGGGGATCGCGTCCGATGCAGCAGTCATAAGACCTAGAATTTCCATGCATAAGGCTACCGAAGGGAATGATTGTGACTGAAGGTTTCGACAAGCTGTAATCAATTTTAGACGTCTCTTGTCTGTTAAAGACAGAGTCATGGACACTGAATCTATCTGGAAACCCAGAAAGGTTACCCTTGTTTGAGGAATCAAAGAACTTTTTAGTAAATTGATCCTCCAACCATGATCTTGAAGAAACAACACAAGTCGATTCGTATGAGACTCTGCTAAATGTAAAGACGGAGCAAGTACCAAGATATCGTCCAAATAAGGAAATACCACAATACCCTGTTCTCTGATTACAGACAGAAGGGCACCGAGAATCTTTGTGAAAATTCTTGGAGCTGTAGCAAGGCCAAACGGTAGAGCCACAAATTGGTAATGCTTGTCTAGAAAAGAGAATCTCAGGAACTGATAATGATCTGGATGAATCGGAATATGCAGATATGCATCCTGTAAATCTATTGTGGACATATAATTCCCTTGCTGAACAAAAGGCAATATAGTCCTTACAGTTACCATCTTGAACGTTGGTATCCTTACATAGCGATTCAATAATTTTAGATCCAGAACTGGTCTGAAGGAATTCTCCTTCTTTGGTACAATGAAGAGATTTGAATAAAACCCCATCCCCTGTTCCGGAACTGGAACTGGCATAATTACTCCAGCCAACTCTAGATCTGAAACACAATTCAGAAATGCTTGAGCTTTCACTGGATTTACTGGGACATGGGAAAGAAAAAATCTCTTTGCAGGAGGTCTCATCTTGAAACCAATTCTGTACCCTTCTGAAACAATGTTCTGAATCCAAAGATTGTGAACAGAATTGATCCAAATTTCTTTGAAAAAACGTAACCTGCCCCCTACCAGCGGAACTGGAATGAGGGCCGTACCTTCATGTGAACTTAGAAGCAGGCTTTGCCTTTCTAGCAGGCTTGGATTTATTCCAGACTGGAGATGGTTTCCAAACTGAAACTGCTCCTGAGGACGAAGGATCAGGCTTTTGTTCTTTGTTGAAACGAAAGGATCGAAAACGATTGTTAGCCCTGTTTTTACCTTTAGACTTTTTATCCTGTGGTAAAAAAGTTCCTTTCCCACCAGTAACAGTTGAAATAATAGAATCCAACTGAGAACCAAATAATTTGTTTCCCTGGAAAGAAATGGAAAGTAGAGTTGATTTAGAAGCCATATCAGCATTCCAAGTCTTAAGCCATAAAGCTCTTCTGGCTAAGATAGCCAGAGACATAAATCTAACATCAACTCTAATAATATCAAAAATGGCATCACAGATGAAATTATTAGCATGCTGGAGAAGAATAATAATATCATGAGAATCACGATTTGTTACTTGTTGCGCTAGAGTTTCCAACCAAAAAGTTGAAGCTGCAGCAACATCAGCCAATGATATAGCAGGTCTAAGAAGATTACCTGAACATAGATAAGCTTTTCTTAGAAAAGATTCAATTTTTCTATCTAAAGGATCCTTAAACGAGGTACCATCTGATGTAGGAATGGTAGTACGTTTAGCAAGGGTAGAAATAGCCCCATCAACTTTAGGGATTTTGTCCCAAAATTCTAACCTGTCAGGCGGAACAGGATATAATTGCTTAAAACGTTTAGAAGGAGTAAATGAATTACCCAATCTATCCCATTCCTTAGCAATTACTGCAGAAATAGCATTAGGAACAGGAAAGACTTCTGGAATAACCGCAGGAGCTTTAAAAACCTTATCTAAACGTATAGAATTAGTATCAAGAGGACTAGAATCCTCTATTTCTAAAGCAATTAGTACTTCTTTAAGTAAAGAGCGAATAAATTCCATCTTAAATAAATATGAAGATTTATCAGCATCAATCTCTGAGACAGAATCCTCTGAACCAGAAGAGACCAAAGAATCAGAATGATGGTGTTCATTTAAAAATTCATCTGTAGAAAGAGAAGATTTAAAAGACTTTTTACGTTTACTAGAAGGAGAAATAACAGACAAAGCCTTCTTTATGGATTCAGAAACAAAATCTCTTATGTTATCAGGAACATTCTGCACCTTAGATGTTGAGGGAACTGCAACAGGCAATGGTACATCACTAAAGGAAATATTATCTGCATTAACAAGTTTGTCATGACATTTAATACAAACAACAGCTGGAGGAATAGCTACCAAAAGTTTACAGCAGATACACTTAGCTTTGGTAGATCCAGCAGGCAGAGGTTTTCCTGTAGTATCTTCTGGCTCAGATGCAACGTGAGACATCTTGCAATATGTAAGAGAAAAAACAACATATAAAGCAAAATAGATCAAATTCCTTATAAGACAGTTTCAGGAATGGGAAAAAAAATGCCAAACATCAAGCTTCTAGCAACCAGAAGCAAATGAAAAATGAGACTGAAATAATGTGGAGACAAAAGCGACGCCCATATTTTTTGGCGCCAAAAAAGACGCCCACATTATTTGGCGCCTAAATGCTTTTTGCGCCAAAAATGACGCAACATCCGGAACGCCGACATTTTTGGCGCAAAATAACGTCAAAAAATGACGCAACTTCCGGCGACACGTATGACGCCGGAAACGGAATGAATTTTTGCGCCAAAAAAGTCCGCGCCAAAAATGACGCAATAAAATGAAGCATTTTCAGCCCCCGCGAGCCTAACAGCCCACAGGGAAAAGTCAAATTGAGGTAAGAAAAAATATGATAATTAAAGCATAATCCCAAATATGAAACTGACTGTCTGGAAATAAGGAAAGTTGAACATTCTGAGTCAAGGCAAATAAATGTTTGAATACATATATTTAGAACTTTATAAATAAAGTGCCCAACCATAGCTTAGAGTGTCACAGAAAATAAGACTTACTTACCCCAGGACACTCATCTACATGTTTGTAGAAAGCCAAACCAGTACTGAAACGAGAATCAGTAGAGGAAATGGTAAATATAAGAGTATATCGTCGATCTGAAAAGGGAGGTAAGAGATGAATCTCTACGACCGATAACAGAGAACCTTATGAAATAGACCCCGTAGAAGGAGATCACTGCATTCAATAGGCAATACTCTCCTCACATCCCTCTGACATTCACTGCACGCTGAGAGGAAAACCGGGCTCCAACTTGCTGCGGAGCGCATATCAACGTAGAATCTAGCACAAACTTACTTCACCACCTCCCTTGGAGGCAAAGTTTGTAAAACTGATTTGTGGGTGTGGTGAGGGGTGTATTTGTAGGCATTTTAAGGTTTGGGAAACTTTGCCCCTCCTGGTAGGAATGTATATCCCATACGTCACTAGCTCATGGACTCTTGTTAATTACATGAAAGAAATATATATATATACATACACACATACATATATTGATGATCCTATTGAAATAAACATAAAAATGAACATCTAAATATATCTATAAGTATATATATTTTTTATATATGCTTTTATAAGATATATATATATATATATATATATATATATATATATATACATTTATATATTTATAGAAAAGTAGAAAGCATATGTTGCAGGGAGAGTGGAAATGTAAACAGTAACAGTCCTGATTGTGCCGCATGTATTACTGAGAACGAATATCATCAATCAATAACAAATAGATTATATTTGTACAGTTTCATAAATAACTAATAGTGACGGACCAATGCGTTTTCAAGGAGAACGTATGACCAAACGGTAAGTATTTAAATAATTCAAAATATATATTAGACTACTGGAAACATTTTTTGTTGGGTTTGTTTATTACAATATTTAAATATATGAATGTACAAATGTATTTAAAAAAAATTGTTGGCTCGATTTAATGCAAAAATAAATATATTAACTGAATGATTTTTTTTTTACATAAATTTAACTTTATAGATGTTCATCAGCGTGAATTAAATGATAAATTTAAAAAAATAAAATAATTTCCCATGAATTATTAAATTAATGTTTTTAATAAATTTCAGTTGTTTTAAAAATGAATTTAAGAGAGGGGTATAAATATTGGGAAAGGGATCTGAGAGAGGGTAGGGTATTGGGGGGGGGGCAGATACACTACAGATTTTTTTTTTTTTTTATAAAATAAAGCACATTTTTAGCAAACTGGGTACTGGCACACAGCTGCCAATACCCAAGATGGAGGCAAATAGGTAGAGGGGGGGGGTTAGAGAGTGGTTTGGGAGGGATCAGGGAGGTTGGGGGATCCAACACTGCAGAATAATATATATAAAAATATATATAGTGTATAAAATCCAAACAATGTGCACTCCAGAATTTCAGCCGTAAATTGCCTTTTGGTGCTGCTCATCAATACAGATAGATCACCAAACAGAAGAGCACTCCAAAGGTCTTGTAAATTTCAGTCAATAAAGGTGACTGAAATTTACAAGACCTTTGGAGTGCTCTTCTGTTTGGTGGTCTATATATATATATATATATATATATATATATAGCCTTTTATTTTAGTACTGACAAACTTTCTGCCAGTATTTCGGATAGCAGTGACAATTGTGAGGTGGGGGAGGGAAGAAAGCCATTTGATAGGGGTCAGGGAGGGATCAGGAGGGAGGCTGATCTCTACACTAAAGCTAAAATTAACCCTACAAGCTACCTAATTAAGCCCTTCACGGCTGAGCATAATACAAGTATAGCAAGCAGCAGCATTTAGCAGCCTTCTAATTAACAAAAAGCAACGCCAAAGCCATTTATGTCTGCTATTTCTGAACAAAGGGAATCCCAGAAAAGCATTTACAACCATTTGTGCCATAATTGCACAAGCTGTT
Source organism: Bombina bombina (assembly GCF_027579735.1). Taxonomy (NCBI): domain Eukaryota; kingdom Metazoa; phylum Chordata; class Amphibia; order Anura; family Bombinatoridae; genus Bombina; species Bombina bombina. The sequence continues at coordinate 109,201,321 of NC_069501.1, read as the reverse complement.
TGTAAATAATTTCAGTGAGAAACCTAAAGTTCGTGAAAAAGTTAACAATTTTTTTTATTTGATTACATTTGGCGGTGAAATGGTGGCATGAAATATATATATATATACACACACACACACATGTGAAAGGTTATTAAGGGATTCTTGACGGATATCAGTGTTAAAATATAACTATCGCTAATTTTGAGACTTGGTTTGGAAAGTGCTACTTGTACTTATTGCCCTATAACGTACAAAAAAGCAAACAACATGTAAATATTGGGTATTTCTAAAAACAGATTGTGAGGGTTAGAAAAGGTGTGTTTTTTTCAATTTGTTCATCATATTTTATAATTTTTTATAGTAAATTATAAGATATAAGATAAAAATATAGTATTTTTAGAAAAGTCTATTTAATGGCGAGAAAAAAAAGTATATAATATGTATGGGTACAGTAAATGAGTAAGAGGAAAATTACAGCTGAACACAAACAGCAGAAATGTAAAAATAGCCTTGGTTCTTAATGGTAAGACAATTGAAAAATGGTCTTGTCACTAGGGGTTAAACAACAAAAAAATATTGATTATTTAAAAATAAAAAAAGTTTTTAATTTGGTTATATTTGGAATTTATTTACAGGGCTTATAGAAAATTAGCCTAGAGAGCTTACACATGCTGGATAAATGGTTATCCTTGACCCAAAACATGGCATACCCATAACATCGTGTGTAGTAAACAGTATAAGGGCATTTCCGGCTCCAGATAAGATTTATGTTGGATTCCATTATGCAGAAGATGATGTACCTGCTTTTGAAATGATACTAGATTAAATGTAATAAAAGTTGTTAATAGTATATAAGTTTTGATTTAATATTTATTGTTTGTTTAATAATTGAAACCTGTTTTAAGTTAATTTATATAAATTAAGTTTAATAAAAAAAGGAGAATATTGTTGATTATGTTTCAATGTTTTTTTCAATAAAAATGTTTAAATTATTTTTTGTATTTCTATAAATGATAATGTAAATGTCTATTCATTTTAAAAAACTTGTTTCAAAGAGTTATAAAAAATATGCACAATAGCAACAAAATATAGAAAAAAATATTACAGACCTATATAATGGTACGATTCTATCAAAATAAAAATAACATTTAACATCTAAATATATCTATAAATATATAATTATTTTTGTATATATGCTTAAAAAAAATTAATACAAAATATATATATATATATATATATATATATATATATATATTGTACATTCTTAATAAAAAAGATTTTGTGATATTTGAAAACCGGAGATTGCCTGCCTGTCTTTGAAGTACATACATATATATATATATATATATATATACATACAGGTGGCCCTCGGTTTACAATGGTTCAATTTGCACCGTTTCAGAATAACAACCTTTTTTCCCAGTCATGTGACTGCTATTGAAAAGCATTGAGAAGCAGTGCATTGATTAAAATAGCCAGTAGGTGGAGCTGCCCACTTGTGTTGCAGCAAAGCGAAGCAAGCTGAAATTAATCAGTTTAAGCAGACCTGAGCTATCGAGCAGATTTCAAAGGAGCAAGATCTTCCTGTCTATAATTCAGTCCAGATTGGAATGCATAAAAAGAACGATTTGCAGAAAAATGCAAGTGAAGTCTGTGTTGTGTGATTATTTTATTAGGTTTATAATGCTTTTTAGCAAATGTTTTTGTTCATTTAACTTAGTGTAATTATATATTCAGTGTTGTGTGATTATTTTATTAGATAATCAATTAGAAAAAGGGAGATACTACAGCAACCGCAAATAGATTGCTGTAATGTATAGACAGGGATTGCAGCACATATTTTTAATTATAATTTAAGTTCGCTTCGTAAATTCTAAAGCTCCGCTAAAATAGCGGTGTGTGTAGATATATACTCACTCCCCACATTCACAAGTGCCACCCAGCGCCGAAGTTGAATAAAAAGTTACCACTAAATTAAGGAACACATGAATCGATGAGTCAAGAAGCGTAAATGGATCAATGCACATGCACAGATTGGCTGTGCTGTTTTATTTTAGTACACACAGTTTGAACCAGAAAAGCAAACAAAGTTTAACTAATTAGGATTGACAACACCTCCACTAGAGGGTGGTTACGATTAAACGTAAAATCCGCCACCATAGTGATCATTGAGGATCTATGTCAACACAACACATGTATACAGATGAATAAAGAGGAATTCACACGAAAAATATATTGTGTAAGATGAAGCATGTAATGCTTAAGTCATGTGCACTATACCTGAATTTGGCCAAATTGTGCAAAGAAAAATCCTCAAAATAATTTCTAGTGGATGACAGTGTAGTCTGTAGGGGGCTAAAAGAAACAACACCTGTAACAGCGGGCACCACCAACTATATGAGAGGTATCAGGTGTCATGTTATTACATGTCAGGATCTATGTTTCTTGAACCCAGTATATACAGACTAACCGTTTGAAACTTAATAGCATTAAGCAATATACAATATACATGTATTGGTTAAACAGTATAAATTCAGACCAGTAGAAGTTATGGGGATAGTATGTAGCAACTCCAGTATTCAGCGGGCACCACCAATAGTAAAGGTATCCGGTGTCATGAATAGTATCAATTCTGGATCTATGTTAAAACTACCCCGTTATAACTATTTTCCGTCTGTTACAATTGTATAGAAAATGCAAAGGATTTAAAGAGCATTACAACTCATTATAACTGATATACACCAGTATCTGAATATCAAGAGCAAACATGTACACAGATTGTGATAAGAATAAAATTCTGTGTACTAAAATAAAACAGCACAGCCAATCTGTGCATGTGCATTGATCCATTTACGCTTCTTGACTCATCGATTCATGTGTTCCTTAATTTAGTGGTAACTTTTTATTCAACTTCGGCGCTGGGTGGCACTTGTGAATGTGGGGAGTGAGTATATATCTACACACACCGCTATTTTAGCGGAGCTTTAGAATTTACGAAGCGAACTTAAATTATAATTAAAAATATGTGCTGCAATCCCTGTCTATACATTACAGCAATTTATTTGCGGTTGCTGTAGTATCTCCCTTTTTCTAAATGATTATCTAAATATTTAAAGGGTCTGCACATTGGCTATTTTTACCTTCATATAAGGTTTTATCTACACCGGGGCTTTGCCACACAGTCCTAGGTAAAGATTTATTAACTTGGCTTTACTAGCCTCCCTTTTCCCTACCCTTTCTTGATTATTTTATTAGGTTTATAATGCTGTTTAGCATTTAAAGTCTTCATTTCAAAGCTTTCAAAATAATGTATTAGGTGTTACTTATGCCAATTTTAAGAGGGGCCTGGAACCTAACTGCCTCTATTCCTATTGACAAATTATAAACTGGGTTTCAATTTACAATGGTTTCGATTTACAACCATTCCTTCTGGAACCTAACCCCGGCGTAAACTGAGGGCTACCTGTATATATGTATATATATATATATATATATATATATATATATATATATCAGCAAGTGAATAGTTAAACATTTGCAACTACTTTATGCAACTTGGTATCAAGCACTGCAAAAAATAACATTTTGAGTTACAGCAGAGTCATTACCATGAATGTGTGTAAAAAATATACTGACACCTATTGATAGTGTTAAGCATTGCAGCTAATCATCCCAATATGCAGTTTAGTATGTCCCGGGCAATAAATACAAGTAGCACTTTGCTATTTCCAAACCATTTTTTCCCCGATAGTTATATATCTGTTAGGAATCCCTGAATATCTTTTTACATGTATATATTTTTTTTAGTAGACAACCCAAAGTATTGATCTAGGCCTATTTTGGTATATTTCATGCCACCATTTCACCGCCAAATGCGATCAAATAAAAAAAATTGTTCACTTTTCAAATCGTTCACTTTGCGTTCTGGGGTATAGTCTTTTTGCAATTGACTGTCATTTTAAATTCACGGGCAGAATTAGGCTTGCGAGGGCGAAAAATGCTAAATGAGAATCAATTGCAAAAAGACTATACCCCAGAACGCAAAGTGAACGATTTGAAAAGTGAACAATTTTTTTTATTTGATCGCATTTGGCGGTGAAATGGTGGCATGAAATATACCAAAATGAGCCTAGATCGATACTTTGGTTTGTCTTCTAAAAAAAAAAATATACATGTCAAGGGATATTCAGGGATTCCTGACAGATATCAGTGTTCCAATGTAACTATTGCTAATTTTAAAAAAAGTGGTTTGGAAATAGCAAAGTGCTACTTGTATTTATTGCCCTATAACTTGCAAAAAAATTGGGTATTTTTAAACTCAGGACAAAATTTAGAAACTATTTAGCGTGGGTGTTTTTTGGTGGCTGTAGATGTGTAACAGATTTTGGTGGTGTTTTTTTTTTACCATTTTTTAATCATATTTTATAAAAAAAATTTATAGTAAATTATAAGATATGATGAAAATGATGTTATCTTTAGAAATTCCATTTAATGGCGTGAAAAACGGTATATAATGTGTGGCTACAGTAAATGAGTAAGAGGAAAATTACAGCTAAACACAAACACCGCAGAAATGTAAAAACAGCCTTGGTCCCAAACGGACAGAAAATGGAAAAGTGCTGTGGTCCTTAAGGGGTTAAAGTGTACAATGTCCATTTAAGTAGATCACTTACCTGCCTACCATTTGTGCTATTTTCACATGCAATCTATCTACATACTTAACTGCCAGGCTCTGAGTAAATCTTTATTTTGCTTGCAAGCTCTCCTAGTCTCATAGGCAAAGCCCCATTCCACACCTTTTATCACTATGATATATAAACTTAGTATTTGCAGGTGCAGATATTGTGCTTCACACCCAAATTCTACTTTTTTTTCAATACCCGATATAAAAATACTAGAAAAAGAAATCCCCTTACCTTGTGCAAAGCTGCATATAAGATACTATTCTATGTGAATTTATCAGTTAACTGCCTGATGCAAAATTCAGTTAATACAGTTAAAACTACTGAACACAAATAAAGCCTATACACTGATGACACCCAGTGGTCAATAAATATTATAGAATATAAAATGTGATTATTTTGTTAAGACTGAAAGTACAGAGACAGAAATTGACGGTCTAGCTGGTAAAATTTGCATTACCGTGAATATTGTTAAATTATTAAAGCATAAGAAACATTTAATTGTCACTGACAAAACTTTATGTGCAGTGAGGCTATATCTAGTATAAATTACTTAATTATCTTACTACCTACCCCCAAGGCAGAACATAGTGCGATCGGCGATAATATCGCAGAAAGTGGAGCCTGTCTGCAGAAAGAATGGCCAGTTCTGTTAAGCACAGAATTTTCTTCAACAGGAATTTTTTTATTTTTCTGCAGTGCAACCGGCACATTTTTACTTTAAAATTATTGGCTAATGGCTGATGAAATTGATACTTTTTTTTAGATGCTGCTATATCTTAGTTTGTTACTTTTAGCCGCCAGAACGGCTTCTGTTCCTTTGACTGAGAGGTAAGTGCAGCCAGGGATGCGCAATTCATATCGCCCAGGACATTCAGTTGTGGGCGCAGGGCATGTTTTTCTTTTTACATTTAGGGCAATGGGCAAGCAGAAGGGGTATAAGCTTTCACGGTAGTGTGGTGAGAAGCACTGAGAAAAGAACATGAAAAGAAGCTAGCGCTGCGCGCACATTCACAACACATGTTTACAGCCTGGGCGCGGGATTCAGTAGAGAAGGGGGGACCGCCTCAGTTTTAAGCACTGCTTTGAATCACAATACAACATCGGCAGCCATATGGTTACGGTTATGGAAATTAATATCCACAATGAACACGTTCTTGAGGTGAACTCAGAAGACAAGAAATGATATGCACTACATTTCAGTATTGTTCCCACAAGAACTAACAATACACGACAATGGTAAAATAATCAGCCTTATTACACTCACACATCAAGGGCCTCCTAAACATGAAAAGAAGCTAGCGCTGCACACACATTCACAACAAATGTTTACAGCCTGGATGCGGGCTTCAGTAGAGAGGGGGGGACCGGCTCAGTTTTAAGCAGTGCTTTGAATAATTTGCTGCCTGAGAGAGCGATTTGATAATCACCAAATTAGACACAACACCTGAACATGAAAAGAAGCTAGCGCTGCGCGAACATTCACAACAAATGTTTGCAGCCTGGACGCGGGCTTCAGTAGAGAGGGGGGGGGGGGGGGACCGGTGTTGTGTCTAATTTGGTGATTATCAAAAATGGGAATCAGCAATTCCCGGAACTCCGCCCACACACATCTCTCTATTAAGCTAACACTATGCTTAACTTCCGCCCAGGCTACCTCCCACTTGTCCTAAACTCCACCCAGGATACCTCCCAACTCCTCCAAAATTACACCCAGCTACCTCTGTTGTTACAGATCAGCCATCACATTTACTATGTTATTGACAACATAGTATTTGTGACAGCTTGAGCTTGTCATGTACCGTACTGCCAGGCAGGGTATTTATTATCTTTGTAAGTGGGAGGCAGCTGGTGGAGCTTTGTAGGAGTGGGCGGTAGTACAGCTTCCGGAACCCTAGCTGAAATAGAACCTTGTTTTGTGACACTTCTGTATGAAATAAAATTGGTCTACCCTACCCTGAAGAGGAAAACGCTAAGTTAATTTACTCCAGTAACCAGTCCTTCCATGTCCCTAGCCAAAGCCGCCCTGGGACCACAATTAAATTCTCCATTATTTCTCCAGTCAAAACTCCTCCTCTGTTTCATTCCTGTCCTCACACCCTCAGTGTTAATAAAATGATCTACATTTGCGTGTCTATGTATCTTGCTGCTTTAGAAAAACAAACAAAAAACTTTTAATTTATTTTTTTAGTTCACTGGCTGTGTGAGTGTAAAGAATACATTCCCAGGGCCAGTACATTTCAGGTTCTTTTGGCATTACTGCAATCTCTAAAAAATAAATAAAATAAGTAGTAGTATTATTTTATTGATGAACATGAAAGTATACTTTTGCCTATTATAGCAGTGGTTCCTCAACAACTAGAACAGTAAAAACAAAACCAGGGTTGTGATATACATTTTTGGTCTGTTAACATTTAAAATGTATATCGCAACCCTGGTTTTATTTTTACTGTTCTAGTTGTTGAGGAACCCCTAGGCAAAAGTTGACTTTCATGTTTCATCAATAAAATAATACTACTAATTATTTTATTTATGCACAAAAGGTAGATTAGGGGATAGGGGACTTTATATTTGTCAGCTGAGCTGGCAATGATAGAATGGGGTCACATTAAAATAAATGTATACATTTGCTTTGCACAAGAATATTATATGCAGCACTATATAATGACACAGTAGCTAATGAGTGACAGGCATGGCCCATGGCACCCCTGGTTATAGCCTGCCCAGCAGAGGAGGGCTGGTTATAGCAGGATCAGTAGTATCTGCAGCACATAATAACACCCAGCCAGCACTATATAATGACACAGTAGTGAGTGACACTGGCATGGCCCATGGCCCGCCCCCTGGGTATAGCCAGTCCAGCAGAGGAGGGCTGGTTATAGGCGGATCAGTGGTATCTGCAGCACTTCAGTATAATAACACCCAACCAGCACTATATAATGATACAGTAGTGACATTGGCACATGGGTATAGCCAGAGGAGGGCTGTTTATAGGATCAGTGCGTGGTATCTGCATCAGTATAATAACACCAAGCACTATATAATGACACAGTAGTGACACTGGCACATGGGTAGCCAAAGGAGGGCTGGTTATAGGAGTGGTATCTGCATCGCAGCATCAGTATAATAACAGTACACCAAGCACTATAAAATATATATTTTTTAATTTTAAATGTACCCTGGTGTCCTTCACTAAGGTCTGTACTTTGGAAAATGTCCGCCACAGCCTTTGTCTGACTGTGTGCCTATCCCTGACCTGACTGTAATACTGTCTGTCAGACACCGTCCCTTAGAGAAAAACTTGGTAAACTATTTTTTTCGCAAATCAGGACAAGTAGATATGGCTCGTGCTTTAGTCCCTTGGATAAGTAGTTTTTTTTTTTAATTTCCACACTCCTCCTGTAAGTATACTAGCTTTTCTATTACTGCATGCACTGCTGTGGTGAGCCATTGACAAGGGTGTGACAGTAGCCACCCACACATCACATCAGTCATGCCGATATGTACATATGATTTTCAAAAAAGGTTGTCAAAAGAACAAAGTTTATTTCATGATAAAAAATAATTTAAGTTTCTTAAAGGGATAGTAAAGTCAAAATTAAACTTTCATGATTGAGAAAGGTCATGAACGTTTATGTTACTTTTAATTTCTCTGCAAAAGGCGCCGTGTCGTCATTTAAGAGGATATTATTTTTGCTACCTGGTGTTTTCATGTTAAATAGAAAGGAAACTTCTTTACATTTTTCGGCGTATGGTTAACAGTTGAAAAGTGTAGTCTTCTTGGTAGTCTGTGAAAGTGCGTTACTGAAGAACAAGATAGAAAAGAGAGAAATTCTTCCACATGGCGACCTCCAGTGAACGCGTGAGTTGTAGCTTGTGTGAACGAATTATTTAAAAAAACGTAAAAACTCATTTTTCACGTCATCATCCAGGACATACTGTGAAATACACATCCACTACAAGTAATTTGATAAAGAGCTTAAGTGGGCCTGTGCCGCCAAAAAAAATGAGAGCGAGTGAAAATATAGAAAGTGCACAGGTGCATATTCAGCCCCTTGCAGGAGCAGAGATTGATAATGAAAATACTTCTACAACAAGCTCAAAAGAACAAACAATTGAAGATGATGTGACAGTGTTTGCTCTACCGCCGGCGCCTATGTTAGAAGTTCAAGAAACAAGCCGTGCAGCAGCAGCACTAACCACTCACTCGTCAGCCTCTGGGTCCTCTGTCAGCACATCTGGACATCATCAACAACATGTTTTACAGGATGTATTATCCAAAATGAAATGTAAGTAGCAATTATAATGGATAATAGAATGTAGATAACATGAAATATTAAGAGAATTTTTGCTTTTACATGGCAGCTACTCTGTCTTGTACCTAATCATGGCTTTTTCTCTTTTTCAGCATTAATTGAAACAGTCCAACAAAAATCTTTAAGTGTAAAAGAGCTACCGGTAAGGAACAGTGGACCTGTTGATGTAACAATTGAAGAGAAACTTGACCTCATAACAAGCGCCCGATCAATTGAAGGGTTACTTAAATGGGCATCCAGCTTAAGTTTTGTGAGAAGTGAAGCTGGCATTCTGTGCACAGCGTGCGGGACTACTCTGCAATATGATTTCAGACTTGGTGAGTCCTTTACCGAGGAGTCGTTGCCCTCTGCATTTTGCCATCGAAAGTACAGTGTTAAAAGACACATTTTGCTAGAAAAACATATTGAAAATGTAAACATTAGTGAAAAGAGAAAAAAAGAAAATGAAGAGTTAATGAGATCAAAGAAAGATTATGTTCTTAATTGTGCAGCTTCAGCATATATGACCTACAAATTAAATCTTTCATACAAGGCTTATGAAACGATTGTGACAGAAATGTACAACAGTGGTTGTAGTATAGGAGTAATCATTCTAAAGAATTTCCAAGGTTGTTTTTTCCATTTATTCATTCTAGTCTAAAAAAAACAAATAGCCTCCTACATCATAACTAATGACCTTCCAGTGGGCATTGTAGCAGACAAAATTACAGTAAATCATCAAGTAGACATATAGTTGGATTACGTATACCAGTTTTTGAAATGGACAATAAATATTTGTACAACACTGTGTACTTGGAGCATAATTTTGTACAGAACTTCACAGGAAAAGGTTAGGCTAACAGCATAATTTACACCTGTAGTAAGTTTGGTTTTGATGCGCATTTCTTGAGAAACAATTTTGTTGGTCTGGCAGTCGATGGTCAGTACATAAAACTTGGAGTAGCAGATCATTTTAGGCAGGAACTAGCCTTGGATAAAGTTCCTGTATTGTGGGATCCTATGCACCGCATAGAAATTATACAAAAGCACGCTACTGTTCCAGACCTTATTTACAAAGGACACAGTCTTGTTGCTGAAAGTATGGAAGAATTTTCAACTGGTACAAAGTATGAGCTGTTGCTGCAGTCATCTGATGAATTTTCTGATTATTTTTACAAACCAAAAGTTTTCAAGACAATGAAGTTTGCCAGTTACTCCGATTCAGTTTTTAAAACATTTTTTGCTGATTACAGATCATTTGTTAGTGCCTGTGAAAAAAGCCCAGATCTGTTTGCCTTAAGAGACTTATATTAAAATCAAACATTTTCACAGTGCTTTTGTTGAGTGATATATATTCCTTTATTTCTAGTATTTCAAAGCTTGTGCAATCCAGCTATAATCTACCATGGGAAACTTTCCATTATATGGGTAGTCTGAAAAATGGTTTAAACATCCAGAAAGAACTTTTTTTAAATCTGATGACAAACGTGCATACAAAAGAAGAACTGTGCACTAAAATAGATGCTCTTTCTGATGACTATTTCAGAAATATAAAAATGAGTACTGAAGTATTTAAAAAAGGTGTTTTTAAAGGAGTTCCATTGACTGAGCTTCCTGTTAGTTCAAAGCTTTTTAGATCATTTGCAAAAACAAGTTCACAACAGGAGAATGATTGTGTACTGCTTTCAAACATTTGCAGCGATTTTCAACTATTTCTAACATCCCTTTTAGAACAGATTCAAGTTTATGATGAATCTAATGAATCTGCTACAGTGGGCTTAAAAACTATGATTGATGGGGCAGAATTCCTGTTCAGCCTAGATTATTTAACATTTCCAAGCACAAAAGTTTCACTTGATCTGGCAGAAAAATACTTCACCAGTTCAGCCAGTTTTTATATATTATGTCAGTGTGTTCTCGTTTCAGTTTTTAAAAACGGTCAATAAAGATCAACTGCTTTTTGAATATAGACAACTTCTAAGCTGCATGATAAATATCATCACTGCTTCGAGAAAAGAACATAACATTCATGAGCTGAGAAATCTGTATTAAATGATTGTGGCACAATGCAAAAACAAGTATGCTCTTGCCATAAAGTTGCTAACCTTTGTATTAACCATTCCAGTATCTGAAGCAGTATGCGAGCGTTGGGGATCAACAATTACCAGAGTAATTGAAGCTGGGATGAAATCGGCACAACAGATCAAAGAACATTCATCATTTTAAATGGTCCCCCATCTGGATACAAAGGAACACATACATTTCTGAAAGCAGCCCTCCTAAGCAAATATGGTCCATCTTACTACTGACACTTTAAATCTGCATCTTGTAAATACATTTCTGAAAATGTGACATCAAAAGTTGTATGTAAAATTTGTGATGGTTCATGTGAATGTTTACCATGTTTTACATAACTTAAGTCATATATATTAAAAATTTGTCATGCATTGCTGATGTTACATGTGAATGTTTTTTTTTTTTTTTTTTTAAAGTCACATGTAAAATTTGTGATGCAGCTGCTACTAGTGATGTTGCGAATAGTTCCCGGCAAACATAGCTTGTTCGCGTTCGCCGCAGCGGGCGAACATATGCGATGTTCGATCCGCCCCCTATTTGTCATCATTGAGTAAACTTTGCAGACTGTGAGATACAGGGTCAGACACATTTCAGCCAATCAGCAGCAGACACTCCCTCCCAGCTCCTGGACAGCAGCCATTTTAGATTCATTCTGATCCTGCATTCTTAGTGAGAGGAGGGATAGTGTAGCTGATGCTGATTTTATAGGGAAATTGATAGCTAGGCTAGTGTATTCTGTGTCCACTACAGTCCTGAAGGACTCATCTGATCTCAGCTGTAAGGACAGCACCCCAAAAAGCCCTTTTTAGGGCTAGAACATCTTTTTTTTTTTTTTTTGCCTGTGTAATTTTGACTGTGAAACATCAGTCTGCTAGTGTAATATAATAGCAGTTGCCTGCATGCCAGGGTGTGTGCTAGGCCCACTTGCCAACTAGTGCCACCACTCATATCTGTTGTAACAGTAGTGTAAATTAAAAAAAAAAAACTTTTTTGACTGTGAAACATCAGTCTGCTAGTGTAATCTAATAGCAGTTGCCTGCCTGCCAGCGTGTGTGCCAGGCCCAATTGCCAACTAGTGCCACCACTCATATCTGTTGTAACAGTAGTGTAAATTTTTTAAAAAAAAACTTTTTTGACTGTGAAACATCAGTCTGCTAGTGTAATCTAATTGTAGTTGCCTGCCAGCGTGTGTGCCAGGCCCACTTGCCAACTAGTGCCACAACTCATATCTGTTGTAACAGTAGTGTAAATTTAAAAAAACAAAACTTTTTTTGACTGTGAAACATCAGTCTTCTAGTGTAATCTAATTGCAGTTGCTTGCCTGCCTGCCAGTGTGTGTGCCAGGCACACTTGCCAAATAGTGCCACCACTCATATCTGTTGTAACAGTAGTGTAAATTAAAAAAAAAAAAAACTTTTTTGACTGTGAAACATCAGTCTGCTAGTGTAATCTAATTGCAGTTGCCTGCCTGTGTGTGCCAGGCCCCCTTGCTAAGTGCCACCACTCATATCTGTTGTAACAGTAGTGTAAATGTTGTAACTGTAAAACATCAGTCTGCTAGTGTAATCTAATTGCAGTTGCCTGCCTGCCAGCGTGTGTGCCAGGCCCACTTGCCAACACTCATATCTGTTGTAACAGTAGTGTAATTTAAAAAAAAAAAAAAAAAACTTTATATACTGTGAAACATCAGTCTGCTAGTGTAATCTAATTGCAGTTGCCTGCCTGCCTGCCTGCCAGCGTGTGTGTCAGGCCCACTTGCCAACTAGTGCCCCCACTCATATCTGTTGTAACAGTAGTGTACATTTTGTAAAAAAAAACTTTATATACTGTGAAACATCAGTCTGCTAGTGTAATCTAACTGCAGTTGCCTGCCAGCGTGTGTGCCAGGCCCACTTGCTAAGTGCCACCACTGATATCTGTTGTAACAGTAGTGTAAAATTTTAAAAAAAAAACTTTTTTGACTATGAAACATCAGTCTGCTAGTGTAATCTAATTGCAGTTGCCTGCCAGCGTGTGAGCCAGGCCCACTTGCCAACTAGTGCCACCACTCATATCTGTTGTAACAGTAGTGTAAATTTAAAAAAAAAAAAACTTTTTTGACTGTGAAACATCAGTCAGCTAGTGTAATCTAATTGCAGTTGCCAGCGTGTGTGCCAGGCTTACAGCGTATACTGTGCCCACTTGCCCAGTGGCACCACTCATATCTTGTTTAATAGTAGTGTAAGTGTACATTTAAAAAAATAAAAACTTTTTGGACTGTGAAACATCAGTCTGCTTTTTTGTGTCAGGCTCACAGCGTATACTGTGCCCACTTGCCCAGTGCCACCACTCATATCTTGTTTAATAGTAGTGTAAGTGTACATTTAAAAAGAAATGACAGGCAGAGGCAGGCCACCCCACAGGTGCTAGGATTCCCTTTGGCCGTAGAATAATGCCCAGTGTTCAGAGGCCACGTCCCATGAACTCGAAAAGTTCTGAGGAGGACATAGTTGACTTTTTAACACAGGACACCCAATATTCTATAGCTTCCGCTCCGAACCTTGACGCACCATCCTCCTCCAGCTTATCTTCGGGCACCTCTCAAGTTACCACCACTCGCCCGCCTGCCGACACCACCAACACTAGCACCACAGCCGCTTCACTTGATGTGTCAGAGGAGTTTTTTACACATCAGTTGGAAGAAATGAGTGATGCGCAACCATCATTGACAGAGGATGTAGATAACAGTGATATGTCTCAGTCAGGCAGCATTACAAACATGGACGTACGTGTGATGATGATGTTGTACCCGCTGCTGCTTCCTTTGTTGATTTGTCAGATACAAGTGAAGCGGTTGATGATGACGATGCGTCCGTGGATGTCACGTGGGTGCCAGCTAGAAGAGAAGAACAGGGGGAAAGTTCAGATGGGGAGACAGAGAGGAGGAGACGAGTTGGAAGCAGGGGGAGGTCGTCGCAAGGAGCTAGTGGCACAGTCAGACAGCATGCATCGGCACCCGGGGTCAGCCAGACAGCACGCCAATAAACACATGCTGTTGCCACCACCAGAATGCCGTCATCGCAGAACTCAGCAGTGTGGCATTTTTTTTGTGTGTCTGCCTCTGACAACAGCGATGCCATTTGCAACCTGTACCAAAAGAAACTGAGTCGTGGGAAGTGCAACACCCACCTAGGTACAACTGCTTTGCGAAGGCACATGATCGCACATCACAAACGCCTATCGGATCAACACATGAGTACAAGCAGCACACAAACTCAAAGCCGCCATCCTCCTCCTGGTCCAGCATCTTCAGCCACATCAACCACTGCTGTCCTCCTTGCCCCCTCTCAATCATCCGCCACTCCGTCTCTCTTCCGGAGCAGTTCCTGCTCATCTGCCCACAGTCAGTTGTCTGTCAAGGACATGTTTGAGCGTAAGAAGCCAATGTCACAAAGTCACCCCCTTGCCCGGCGTCTGACAGCTGGCTTGTCTGAACTTAGCCCGCCAGCTTTTACCATACAAGCTGGTGGAGTCTGAGGCGTTCAAAAAATTTGTAGCTATTGGGAACCCGCAGTGGAAGGTACCCGGCCGAAATTTCTTTTCACAAAAGGCAATCCCCAACCTGTACTCGATTGTGCGAAAGGAAGTAATGGCATGTCTGGCACAGTGTTGGGGCAAGGGTCCATATGACCACTGTTAGCTGGTCTGCAAAGCATGGTCAGGGCAGGTATATCACCTACACTGTGCATTGGGTAAACCTGCTGACGGCTGCCAAGCATGAAATGCGTGGCTCTGCAGAGGAGTTGGTGACACCGCTACGACTTGCAGGCAGGCCTGCTGCCACCTCCTCTACTCCTCCTACTCCATCCTCTTCCATAACCTCCTCAGCTGAGTCCTCTTCTGCTGCTGCGTCTTGCTCCACATCAACGGCACCCCCCCAGCTCCGCAGGTACTATTCCATATCCCGGATACGGCAGTGTCACGCCGTCTTGGGGTTGACTTGCCTGAAAGCAGAGAGTCACACCGGACCAGCACTCCTGTCCGCCCTGAACGCACAGGTGGATCAGTGGCTGACTCCGCACCAACTGGAGATCGGCAAAGTGGTTTCTGACAACGGAAGTAATTTGGTGGCGTCATTGAAATTGGGCAAGTTGGCACATGTGTGTAATCTGATCGTACAACGCTTTGTGCATAAGTACCCAGGCTTACAGGACGTCCTGAAGCAGGCCAGGAAGGTGTTTGGCCATTTCAGGCGTTCCTACACGGCCATGGCGCACTTTTCCGATATCCAGCGGCGAAACAATATGCCAGTGAGGCGCTTGATTTGCGACAGCCCGACACGTTGGAATTCAACACTCCTAATGTTCGACCACTTGCTCAAACAAGAAAAAGCCGTTAACGACTATTTGTATGACCGGGGTGCTAGGACAGCCTCTGCGGAGCTGGGAATTTTTTGCCACGTTACTGGGCGCTCATGCCCAATGCCTGTAGGCTCATGCGTCCTTTTGAGGAGGTGACAAACCTAGTCAGTCGCACCGAAGGCACCATCAGCGACATCAAACCATTTGTTTTCTTCCTGGAGCGTGCCCTGCGAAGAGTGCTGGATCAAGCCGTAGATGAGCGTGAAGAGGAAGAGTTGTGGTCACCATCACCACCAGAAACAGCCTTATCAGCATCGCTTGCTGGACCTGCGGCAACGCTGGAAGAGGATTGTGAGGAAGAGGAGTCAGAGGAGGAATGTGGCTTTGAGGAGGAGGAGGAAGACCAACCACAACAGGCATCCCAGGGTGCTCGTTGTCACCTATCTGGTACCCGTGGTGTTGTACGTGGCTGGGGGGAAGAAGGTACCTTCAGTGACATCACTGAGGACGAGGAACGGGACATGAGTAGCTCGGCATCCAACCTTGTGCAAATGGGGTCTTTCATGCTGTCGTGCCTGTTGAGGGACCCTCGTATAAAAAAGCTGAAGGAGAACGACCTGTACTGGGTGTCCACGCTACTAGACCCCCGGTATAAGCATAAAGTGCTAGAAATGTTACCGAATTACAAGTCGGAAAGGATGCAGCATTTTCAAAAAAAATTAAAAAGTATGCTTTACACAGCGTATAAGGGTGATGTCACAGCACAACGTGAATCTAACAGGGGAAGAGCTGAAAGTAATCCTCCGACTCCCACGACCACGCCGGCAAGGACAGGACGCTTTACAGACGTGTTGTTGATGGAGGACATGCAGAGCTTTTTAACTCCTATGCATCTCCACAGCCCTTCGAGGTCCACCCTCAGAGAACGACTCGACCGACAGGTAGCAGACTACCTCGCCTTAACTGCAGATCTCGACACTGAGGAGCGATGAACCCCTTGACTACTGGGTGTGCAGGCTTGACCTGTGGCCTGAGCTATCCCAATTTGGAATAGAACTTCTGGCCTGCCCCGCTTCAAGTGTCCTGTCAGAAAGGACCTTCAGTGCAGCAGGAGGTATTGTCACTGAGAAGAGAAGTCGCCTAGATCAAAAAAGTCTAGATTACCTCACCTTTATTAAGATGAATGAGGGATGGATCCCGAAGGGACTGACATTGGGCGATACATTCGAGTAAAAAAGGCCTGATGAGATGAGCTGCCTTGGGCTAAAAATGGTCCACACGCTGCTGTATTTTATCTTCAAATGCCGGATGACTTGCGTTACTTATCCGCCACCAACTAGGGTTCAAGCCGCAATGTTTTAGGGCACTTTCTGCCTGGGAAACAAACATCAATTTTTCTGGCCGCTGCTACAGCAGCGGCTGCAACAATACCTAGTTTTTCAGGCATGTGTACATGCCAAATTTTTCTGGCCTCTGGTGCTGCACTGTGGCTTCAAAAACAAAACAAAAAAAAAAAGACACTTAACAGGATTAAACTGATAGGAATAGTACTACTTAACACACCACTCCTATCTGGTGGCACATTAGATTGCACGCGCAGTGCCCCAAATTTGAAGTAGGAGGACCGACCAAGCATCTTTTTCCATCTCCCGGTTCCTAAAATCCATGCCATATACACATCCCCTGATAGGGGACACCGCAGTGGAAGGTACCCGGCCGAAATTTCTTTGCACAAAAGGCAATCCCCAACCTGTACTCGATTGTGCAAAAGGAAGTAACCTTACCATGGGTCCCAGACCGCACGTCTTATAATTCTCTGTCTGGGAAATTATCTATCAAATCTATTTATCTATCTGTCTATCGTATCTATCAAATGTATATTGCATCTATTGATCTATCTAATCTATGTATCTATCTATCAAATCTATCTATCTCAAGGCCGGACTGTTTTGTGACAGCCACTTGTGTTTCGGCCAAATTTCCGTCGGCTAAAAGTCCGGCCACGATTGCATGCGCAGTGCCCCAAATTTGAAGTAGGAGGACCGACCAAGCATCTTTTTCCATCTCCCGGTTCCTAAAATCCATGCCATATACACCTCCCCCGATAGGGGGAGTAACAGGTATTAAACTGATCAGAATAGTATTGCTTAACACACCACTCATATCTGGTGGCACAGTAGATTGCACGCGCAGTGCCCCAAATTTGAAGTAGGAGGACCGACCAAGCATCTTTTTCCATCTCCCGGTTCCTAAAATCCATGCCATATACACGTCCCCTGGCGCCGCAACTGCCTCTGGGAACCTTACCATGGGTCCAAGACCGCACGTCTTGTAATTCTCTGTCTGGGAAATTATATATCTATCAAATCTATCTATCGTATCTATCAAATGAATATTGCATCTATTGATCTATCTAATCTATGTATCTATCAAATCTATCTATCTCGTGGTTGTGCAAATGGACTGTTTGCGGTGCGTTAAACGGGGAGTTTGGTCTGTCACTGTGAAGCAGGCGTAACCCTTACACTACCTGATCGATACAACATCATACCTGATGTTTTAAAGCACGTTATTCCAAACAATTTAAGAATGTTAGGTGATTTATGCCCTTTATGGATTAAAACAAGACTCTGCATCAACTATGTAATTTTCCGTGGGAGTTTTGCCATGGATCCCCCTCCGGCATGCCACAGTCCAGGTGTTAGTCCCCTTGAAACAACTTTTCCATCACTATTGTGGCCAGAAAGAGTCCCTGTGGGTTTTAAAATTCGCCTGCCTATTGAAGTCAATGGCGGTTCGCCCGGTTCACGAACAGTTGCGGAAGTTCGAGTCCGCCATTCGCGAACGGAAATTTTTCAATTCGCGACATCACTATGCGTGAACACCAGAGTCTCCGGGTATATCCAGTACTGTAAAATAACTTTGCGGGTGACCGCTGGCAAAGTGATCAGCAAGGCTTTAAAACCCTTCCCTGCGCTCCATCCTTTCTCTTCCTCAAAAGATCCAAACAAAGCCCAGTGAGGGTGCACCACAATATGGCAGTTTAAAATTATCTTAGAAAACTCATGCACATTTAATGAAATTGACAGTTCAATATTTAGTTAGATCTGACTGATAAAAGTTTGTCTTCCCAATCCAGTCTAGAGCATAATATTTTTACTTTTATCAAAGTAGAGATTGTTTCAGTTGTTCCAGTTAACGACACTTTTGTCTACATACCCATTTTAGATACTTTAAAATGTATGTTTAGTGTCAGAGTTTGACACCAGTCCTAATGTATACAAAGATTTTAGTGATAAAAATTACTGCAAGGCCCACCCATTGTTTTCTACACTCAAAAATGTAATACAAATTCAAATGTATTATGATGACTTTGAGACAAGCAACCCACTGGGATCAAAACATGGAATTCATAAGATTGGCTGCCTTTATTTTGTCTTGGAAAGATGAATACTCAGAAGATCTGCTTTATCAGCATGATAACAAAGTTTTAAGCTTGGATACCCAAAATACTTATTCAAAAGAAATACTTGATGCTATAAACAAAGGGCAGTAAACAGCATAGCCCATATTGCCAGTATGACAGGGGGAGGAAGGAGGCAGACTGAGAATATATGCCTGGATATCTTAAGACAGATCGTGGAGAAGCACGTGTGTGTCTAAAAGGGAGGAAAGGGTTTTCCAGGCAGTCGGGTTATGGGATTGTGACCCAATAATTGTTCTGACGCATAACAGTCGGTATACATAAAAGAGGATTTGAGTTTGATACATAAAGCTGGGTGAAAAAATTATATGAGGTGACCCCACTTCGCAAAAAATTGGGATGTTAATTTATCCTTGTGGAGGGATGTTTCTGACCAATCCAGATAAAAGAATGTGAGTAATTTATTAAACATATGCGTGAACACCAGAGTCTCCGTGTATATCCAGTACTGTAAAATAACTTTGCGGGTGACCGCTGGCAAAGTGATCAGCAAGGCTTTAAAACCCTTCCCTGCGCGCCATCCTTTCCCTTCCTCAAAAGCCCAGTAAGGGTGCACCACAATATGGAAGTTTAAAATTATATTAGAAAACTCATGAACATTTAATGAAATTGTCAGTTCAATATTTAGTTAGATCTGACTGATAAAAATTTTAGTCTTCCCAATCCAGTCTAGAGCATAATATTTTTACTTTTATCAAAGTAGAGATTGTTTCAGTTGTTCCAGTTAACGACACTTTTGTCTACA
The DNA here is from genome assembly GCF_027579735.1 of Bombina bombina. Taxonomy (NCBI): domain Eukaryota; kingdom Metazoa; phylum Chordata; class Amphibia; order Anura; family Bombinatoridae; genus Bombina; species Bombina bombina. The sequence continues at coordinate 109,181,717 of NC_069501.1, read as the reverse complement.
TACCCATTTTAGATACTTTAAAATTTATGTTTAGTGTCAGAGTTTGACACCAGTCCAAATGTATACAAAGATTTTAGTGATAAAAATTACTGCAAGGCCCACCCATTGTTTTCTACACTCAAAAATGTAATAAAAATTCAACTTTATTATGATGACTTTGAGACAAGCAAGCCACTGGGATCAAAACATGGAATTCATAAGATTGGCTGCCTTTATTTTGTCTTGGAAAGATGAATACTCAGAAGATCTGCTTTATCAGCATGATAAAGTTTTAAGCTTGGAAACCCAATATAATCATTCAAAAGAAATTCTTTATACTATAAACAAAAGGCAGTAAACAGCACAGTCCGTATTGCCATTATGACCAGGGGGAGGAAGGAGGCAGACTGAGAATATATGCCTGGATATCTTAAGACAGATCGTGGAGAAGCACGTGTGTGTCTAAAAAGGAGGAAAGGGTTTGCCAGGCAGTCAGGATATGGGATTGATATGAGGTGACCCCACTTGGCAAAAAATTGGGATATTAATTTATCCCTGTGGAGGGATGTTTCTGACCAATCCAGATAAAAGAATGTGAGTAATTTATTAAACATATGCGTGAACACCAGAGTCTCCGGGTATATCCAGTACTGTAAAATAACTTTGCGGGTGACCGCTGGCAAAGTGATCAGCAAGGCTTTAAGACCCTTCCCTACGCGCCATCCTTTCTCTTCCTCAAAAGATCCAAACAAAGCCCAGTGAGGGTGCACCACAATATGGCAGTTTAAAATTATCTTAGAAAACACATGCACATTTAATGAAATTGTCAGTTCAATATTTAGTTAGATCTGACTGATAAAAGTTTTAGTCTTCCCAATCCAGTCTAGAGCATCAAAGTAGAGATTGTTTCAGTTGTTCCAGTTAACAACACTTTTGTCTACATACCCATTTTAGATGCTTTAAAATGTATGTTTAGTGTCAGAGTTTGACACCAGTCCTAATGTATACAAAGATTTTAGTGATTGAAATGACTGCAAGGCCCACTCATTGTTTTCTACACTCAAAAATGTATTCAACTCTATTATGATGACTTTAAGACAAGCAACCCACTGGGATCAAAACATGGAATTCATAAGATTGTCTGCCTTTATTTTGTCTTGAGATATTGGCCCCCCAAAATTAAACTCTGCTGTACTAAACATACATTTGGCCTTTCTCTTTCACTCGCAAGATGTGAAAAAGTATGGCTTTTTAGCACCTTTAATAATTGATGTAAAACTACTTGAAAATGAGGGTATTTATTTGCCTATTTCTACTAGAAAGGTTTATGGTTCTATTTGTCAAATTTCTGGAGATAACTTGTGAATGAATGCAATTCTTGGTTTTACAGAATCTTTCAACAGTAATCACCATTATAATTTATGTTTAACTGACAAGTCTGATGCTGAAGATGGCGGTTCCCGCGAGAGTTCCTCCTCAAGATCGTCTACTGAGGATCGCGGCCGCTATCTTGGGGGGAGGGGCAAAGGCCCAGCACAAGTCCCACGCGACCGGAGCAGCCCAGGTAATTGGGGAGGCTCCAGGTCGCGGATGGGGCATCATCAAGCTTAGGGAGGGCATCGGGGGCGCAGGAGCACTTACCGGTCGGCTCAGGTGTGGCGCTTGCGGGTCGAAGGGCGGATGGCCCAAGGAGTGCTGAGTGGAGTGAGAGGGGAAGGCCCGGCTCAAGTGCGCATGCGCGAGGAAGTGAGGACGTGTGTGGCGGTCGGAGGCTCACAGGAGCAACGGAGGATGTGTGTGGCTGTTGGAGGCTCACAGGAGCAACGGAGGATGTGTGTGGCTGTCGGAGGCTCACAGGAACAACAGAGGATACGTGGGGGATGCATCTGAGGGATGAATCTTTACATATGGGGACTTGGCATGCGGGGATGACGCATGAGAGTATATATGGGGCCCAGTATGACATGAGGGACCACGTTAGGCAAGGGGAACAGATGTATATGAATAATACAAGTCAGGCTGCTAGTTGCATGTTCATGATGGTGTGGTCACAGAGGACACGATTAGGAGGGCAGTAGAGGCTGCGCTGCGTGAGGTGGGCAGGCCTCAATCCCCTTCTGGGTTTAGTGAGCACGCCTGGGAGGGGTCTGGACAGGAGGAGATTATCAGGAGAGTGGTATCAGCTGCTTTGGGGATGAATGTTGGGGGAGGTCAGGGGGGGCATGAGGGCAAGTGCCTCTTTTGATGTGCCATTTGCGGACCGGTGTACTCCCCAAGTTAATTTGTCTCCACAGGTTCGTGATAAAGTGGCAACAGCAATGGCGACCGCAGCATCAAGTGCACTGGTAGTAGCAGGGAACAGCCGAGAGAGACTGGAACAGCACCCCAGGCATCTACTGAAGCGGAGCGGCCAGCGAACTGTGAATACCCTGCACCTGACATTACACACGTTGACACAGGGTCATCCACTAGCGAATCAGGCTCAGAGAGTGGGGAGGACCTAGGGTTAGTGGGTAAGGGACAGCGTAGGATGTTCAGGTGGATTAAGAAAATGGCGGCGGGTCAGGCTAAAGATAGGGCTGGGGGTCCAGGTTCAGCAGGGGGGCTCACCAGGGGCGCCAGGACCTGGGGGCAACACGCCTATGACTGGTCCGGTCCCACGTAAGGTGGCAGCACAGGGTGATACATATCCCTGTCTGGCACACTCCCTGTATGGCCATCTTAAGATGAAGGTCATAAAAACAATTCAGGAGGGGCGATACGTGAACGTTTTCAACCTCTCTCTGGATGCCTTCAGAGCTAAGGAACGGGCTCTGGACGGTACGGGGCCTGAGACCTATGAGGAATGGCTGAAATGCTTCAGGGTCTTGGCCGCTTGCTACATAGATAGGTGGCCCTTGCAGGGACACAACCTATTCATATATCAGGATACCATAGAAGATATACAACATGGCTTTTCATAGCAAAATGGTGGGTAACCCCCTATTGCATTTTGGTACACAGGACATACACCTATGGTCTAAATTGGGGTTGGAGGGGGGCACCCTCCCCCCTGGGCAGCACGTCAGGGTCCCTGGCTGAACAGAGTGTGGGAAAAGAAAGGAGCAGGGACAGGTCAAGCTGGCTCCCAAGCCGGGAGCTGGTGTCAAGGGCCCCAACCCCGCTTAAATTGTCGGCTATGTTAACGTGGCTGGCAAACTACCCAGACCGGGAAGCGGCGGAGTTGCTCTGGTCGGGGTTGGAAGGGGGGTTTAGGGTCCCAGTGGCGGGGAAGGTTGTGGGGTCAGCGGTGCATCGAAATTTGAAGACAGCTTATGAATTCCCACAAGTGGCTAGGGAAAAATTGGCTAAGGAGGTGGCAATGGGCAGGGTGTCTGGCCCATTTGCAGTTCTTCCGATGGAGGATCTAGTGGTCTCGCCATTGGGGGTCGTGCCCAAGAAAGAGGCTGGGAAGTTCAGGTTGATCCATCATCTCTCCTTCCCTAAAGGGGGGGGGTCGGTTAATGACACGATTGACCCACAACTGAGCTCAGTGCATTATCAGACGATGCACTGGAGTTAGTCAGGGCTTGCGGCCCTGGGGCGTTGTTGGCAAAGCTGGATCTCGAGTCCGCTTTCCGGCTGTTGCCGTTGCACCCCTCTACCTTCAGGCTGATGGGGATGAAGTTTGAGGGGGCATACTATGTGGACAGGTGTTTACCAATGGGGTGATCACTGTCCTGTTCACTCTTTGAATGCTTCAGCTCGTTCCTCCACTGGGTGGTACAGAAGGCTTCCGGGGGTGGGGCAGTAGCCCACTATCTGGAGGACTTTCTGTTGGTAGGGAGAGCAGGTTGCGCAGATTGCGAGCAGCTCATGGAGGTAATGAAGGATAGGATGACGGGGTTCGGGGTACCACTGACGGATGAGAAAACACACAAAAAAAACACGTGTCTCACATTTCTGGGGATAGAGATTGACACGGTGCGGGTGATGCGCATGTTACAACTGGTGCAGACGGTCAGAGGGCAGGACAGGTTTCCAATCAGGGAGGTTCAGTCACTGCTCGGTCTTCTGAACTTTGCGGGAAGGGCCATTTAAATGGGAAGGGTTTTTAACCGCCGTTTGAAGGGCCAGCTGAAAGGTCCGGCGGGGCAGGTGAAATGGGCCAGAGTCACGGCCGAGGTGAAAGAGGACCTGGATGTGTGGGCAAGGTTTGTGGAGGCTCCCTCCAGTATTAAATCAAGTATTGCACCTCTTTACTGATGCAGCTGGCAGTTCTGGGTATGGGGCATACCTGGACGGGGAATTGGGCTCGGCTCCATGGCCCCGGAAATGGATAGCGGCTGGCTGCACCAAAAATCTAACACTGTTGGAACTCTTTCCAATTGTGGTAGCCGTGGAAATTTGGGGTAGGCGGCTAGCTAACAGGTCGGTGGTATTCTGGACGGACAATTTGAGTGTGGTGTACGCCATCAACAAATTGTCCATGTCCTCACCAGGAGTGGTATGCTATTTGAGGCATTTGGTGTTGCGCTGCTTGCAGCTCAACATTTGTTTCACCGTTAAACACGTCCCGGGAGTGCAGAACGTTATCGCTGATGCACTCTCTCGATTTAATTGGGGTCAGTTTAGGAAAGCAGCACCCAGGGCGGCAAAAGAGGGTCTAATATGCCCATCTTCTCTTTGGCAGCTGTTGAAGATTGGGAAGGCATCATTGGCACCGAAGACTTGGTCCACTTATTTGAGCCACTGGAATAAATGGGAAGCTTTCTGTCATCAGAAAGGTGTGCAGGTACAGGGGGCTTCGAGGGTGCAGGTGCTTGAATGGCTGGCTCAGTTGAGGTTGGAGGGGATTAGTAGAGTGGGTGCCGGAGGTAGGTTGTCCGCGATAGCCTTCTTCAACAAAGCATTGGGGTATGTGACTACTCCAGGGCATTTTTAGTCAGACAGGTGCTGAAGGGGTGGGGTAGGCTGGCCCCCCCGTACAAAGGATCGGAGGGAGCCTATCACACCATGTAGGCTGCAGCAATTGGTGTTGAACTTGGTATGCACGTCAGAGTACGAAAAGCTGCTCTTCTGGCCGGCTTTTGCAGGGGCAATTCGCGTGGGCGAGTTGGTGGCTTCGTCCAAAGTGAAGGGGACGAGGGTGTCCAGGCTGAGCACGTCCGGTTGTTGGATGGGGGACTGCTCGTTTGTACCCAGGTCAAAGACTGACCAGGAGGGCAAGAGGACATGGTTGCCCCTCGCAAAACATGAGGAGTTCGTTAAGGTGAGGCCAGGGGGTTGTCAACAGTTCCTTGTGCATGAGGATGGTAGTGCCCTGTCGGTATTTCAGTTCCGCAGGTTCCTCACCAAGACGGCGGAAGGAGCAGGGTTGGATCCCAAAAGGATAGCCCCGCATTCATTTAGGATCGGCGCTGCGAACAGCGCATCGGCGAAAGGAGCTTCCTCAATGGAAATTAAATGCATGGGGAGATGGAAGTCGGCCCAGTACAAAACATACATTAGGCCAACATAAAAAAAAAAAAAAAATAATAAGTGGGTTGCGGACGACACGCACACCCCTTCGGGTTGGGGAAGGTTTTGTTTGAGCAGTTCTAGATGGGGGTAACTACACAGGGTTGTAGAGTTGGAGCACTGGCGTGAGGGTTAATGTGGTGTAATCGGTTTTGCCAGGTGCCTTAGGTGGAAATTCCCAGTTCGTGTGTGGATTGTAGGCCACTCGTATATCCATTGGGCGTCCATCAGGGCACTGCGGTCTCCGGAAGGTCAGCAGTTTGGATTCTTAACATCCAGGGCGAACTTTCGCTGGTTAGGGCGCAGGGGCCTTTTGTGGGCAGATTTGCCAGCGCTGTTGCAAGAGGCACACAGGAGGTGGGGGCAGCCTACAATCATAGTGCTGTGGGGGGAATGACTTGGGTTCGGTGCCCGCTTTGGACCTCATTAAGAGTATGGCAGCTGACGTAAAATGGGTGCACACTTGGCTTAGGGATGTGAGACTGGGATGGTCCAATGTGGTTGCTCGGCTGCAGTGGAGGCATATAGTGACCTAGAAAGCTGCCTACAATGTGAGGAAGAAGGTCAACAGGGAGAATGGTAGGACGGTCACGGCCCTGGGGGGCTTCGTGATCAGACACGAAAGTATTACAGCCGACAAGAAGGATCTATTTCGCCCTGATGGTGTCCACCTAACGGACGTTGGGTTGGACCTGTTCTTAAAGGACATCAGGAGTGCAATATAAAGGATAATTTAGGGGGTTCACTCTGCTTGTTTGCTTATTAAAAAAAAAAAAGTTATTATGATTGTTTACAATTGGTTGAATTAGTAGTTTATGGATAATAGGTGCCTGTTGGCTTGGTGTGGCGGCAAGAGGATGCTTGGCTCTTGTGGCGGGTGGTCAAGGCCCTGGGGAGCGGGCACGGAGAGAGAATCTAAAAAAGGGGAGGGGTTACGCCCGCTAGGTGCCGGCCTGGGGGTCCTCTCCCTTGCGGATGCAGGCCGAAGATCTCTAAACATCACAGCTCTCTCTTTGTGCCATTGGGCGTGAACAGCCGGGTGTCACGCTGCAAGCATCGAAAGGGGCCTTGGCCATCTGCTAGTAGGGGTTAGGTTAGGGTGAGATGCCGCCAACGATTTATGGTATTACGAACTTGTTGCCAAGTTTGAAGTTAAGATATGTTTGAGTGCCTAAGAATAATTATAGATAACATTTAGGCACTAGTTAATCATTTATTTAATAAACGTGATCGTGACCGGTCTTTTCTCCCAACGTTGTGTCTGGTCTTTTTTATCTAAGGTTATACTACAGTACGTAGGACGGAATAGGTGGTTTAGACCTTATGATAGTGGAGGGCCCACTAGTGGGCCTGTAACAACATTAAGGGATTACCAACTTGAAGTCTGGAGGATGCTAGAATTTGTTTGTTACAATGTTGCAGGTGTGGAGGCGGTTTTTGTGCTTACCTTTATAGGGTCCTGCAGCAGTGTATCCGGCCTCTTTCTGTTCCAGACTTCAAGGAGAACGTTTTCCCGCCCACCCGTCCCTGGTGAAGAAGTGAATGGCGGCAACGATTCGGCATAGCGAGGGTGAGTTAACCCGGCCGGGGTAGGTTTAATTGAGCTAGCCTTAGTAAGACCGGGTTTTTAATATAGCCATCCACCACTATCAGGAGGGTTGTACGATTAGATTGATTGGGGTCGCCGTACCGGGTTGGTTGGAGATCAGGCGGGTGGTCAAGGCCCTGTGGAGCGGGCATGGAGAGAAAAGAGTGACGGTCTAAAAAAGGGGAGCGATTATGCCGCTAGGCGTCGGCCTGGGGGTCCTCTCCCTTGCGGATGCAGGCCGAAGATCTCTAAACATCATAGCTCTCTCTTTGTGCAATTGGGCGTGAACAGTCGGGTGTCACGCTGAAAGCATCGATAGGGGCCTTGGCCATCTGCTAGTAGGGGTTAGGTTAGGGTGAGATGCCACCAACGATTTATGGTATTACGAACTTGTTGCCAAGTTTGAAGTTAAGATATGTTTGAGTGCATAAGAATAATTATAGATAACATTTAGGCACTAGTTAATCGTTTATTAAATAAACGTGACCGGTCTTTTCTCCCAACGTTGTGTCTGGTCTTATTTTATCTAAGGTTATACTACAGTACGTAGGACGGAATAGGTGGTTTAGACCTTAATAAAATAGAATTAAAAAGTGGTCATAAAAACGTTTTTCTTTACTCTTGTAACCATTTATTTAAACCAAAAACATAATTTATGCTTACCTGATAAATTCCTTTCTTCTGTAGTGTGATCAGTCCACGGGTCATCATTACTTCTGGGATATTACTCCTCCCCAACAGGAAGTGCAAGAGGATTCACCCAGCAGAGCTGCATATAGCTCCTCCCCTCTACGTCACCCCCAGTCATTCGACCAAGGACCAACGAGAAAGGAGAAACCAAGGGTGTAGTGGTGACTGGAGTATAATTTAAAAAATAACTGCCTGCCTTAAAAACAGGGCGGGCCGTGGACTGATCACACTACAGAAGAAAGGAATTTATCAGATAAGCATAAATTATGTTTTCTTCTGTTAAGTGTGATCAGTCCACGGGTCATCATTACTTCTGGGATACCAATACCAAAGCAAAAGTACACGGATGACGGGAGGGATAGCCAGGCTCTTTATACAGAAGGAACCACTGCCTGAAGAACCTTTCTCCCAAAAATAGCCTCCGAGGAAGCAAAAGTGTCAAATTTGTAAAATTTGGAAAAAGTATGAAGCGAAGACCAAGTTGCAGCCTTGCAAATCTGTTCAACAGAGGCCTCATTCTTGAAGGCCCAAGTGGAAGCCACAGCTCTAGTAGAATGAGCTGTAATCCTTTCAGGAGGCTGCTGTCCAGCAGTCTCATAAGCTAAACGTATTATACTACGAAGCCAAAAGGAAAGAGAGGTAGCAGAAGCCTTTTGACCTCTCCTCTGACCAGAGTACACGACAAACAGAGAAGATGTTTGTCGAAATTCCTTAGTTGCCTGTAAGTAAAATTTTAGGGCACGAACTACGTCCAGATTGTGTAGTAGACGTTCCTTCTTCGAAGAAGGATTTGGGCACAAAGAAGGAACAACAATCTCTTGATTGATATTCCTGTTAGTGACTACTTTAGGTAAGAACCCAGGTTTAGTACGCAGAACTACCTTATCTGAATGAAAAATCAAATAAGGAGAATCACAATGTAAGGCTGATAACTCAGAGACTCTTCGAGCCGAGGAAATAGCCATTAAAAATAGAACTTTCCAAGATAACAACTTTATATCAATGGAATGGAGGGGTTCAAACGGAACGCCCTGTAAAACGTTAAGAACAAGGTTTAAACTCCATGGCGGAGCAACAGTTTTAAACACAGGCTTAATCCTCGCCAAAGCCTGACAAAAAGCCTGAACGTCTGGCACTTCTGACAGACGTTTGTGTAACAGAATAGACAGAGCTGAGATCTGTCCCTTTAATGAACTAGCGGATAAACCCTTTTCTAAACCTTCTTGTAGAAAGGACAATATCATAGGAATCCTAACCTTACTCCAAGAGTAACCTTTGGATTCACACCAATATAGGTATTTACGCCATATCTTATGGTAAATCTTTCTGGTAACAGGCTTCCTAGCCTGTATTAAGGTGTCAATAACTGACTCAGAAAACCCACGTCTTGATAAAATCAAACGTTCAATTTCCAAGCAGTCAGCTTCAGAGAAGTTAGATTTTGATGTTTGAAAGGACCCTGTATCAGGAGATCCTGTTTCAGAGGTAGAGACCAAGGTGGACAGGATGACATGTCCACCAGGTCTGCATACCAAGTCCTGCGTGGCCATGCAGGTGCTATTAGAATCACTGATGCTCTCTCCTGTTTGATTCTGGCAATCAATCGAGGAAGCATCGGGAAGGGTGGAAACACATAAGCCATCGTGAAGTCCCAAGGTGCTGTCAGGGCATCTATTAGGACTGCTCCTGGATCCCTGGATCTGGACCCGTAACGAGGAAGCTTGGCGTTCTGTCGAGACGCCATGAGATCTATCTCTGGTTTGCCCCAACGTCGAAGTATTTGGGCAAAGACCTCCGGATGAAGTTCCCACTCCCCCGGATGAAAAGTCTGACGACTTAAGAAATCCGCCTCCCAGTTCTCCACTCCCGGGATGTGGATTGCTGACAGGTGGCAAGAGTGAGACTCTGCCCAGCGAATTATCTTTGATACTTCCATCATTGCTAGGGAGCTCCTTGTCCCTCCCTGATGGTTAATGTAAGCTACAGTCGTGATGTTGTCCGACTGAAACCTGATGAACCCCCGAGTTGTCAACTGGGGGCCAAGCCAGGAGGGCATTGAGAACTGCTCTCAATTCCAGAATGTTTATTGGCAGGAGACTCTCCTCCTGACTCCATTGTCCCTGAGCCTTCAGAGAATTCCAGACGGCACCCCAACCTAGAAGGCTGGCGTCTGTTGTTACAATTGTCCAGTCTGGTCTGCTGAATGGCATCCCCCTGGACAGATGTGGCCGAGAAAGCCACCATAGAAGAGAATTTCTGGTCTCTTGATCCAGATTCAGAGAAGGGGACAAGTCTGAGTAATCCCCATTCCACTGACTTAGCATGCATAGTTGCAGTGGTCTGAGGTGTAAGCGAGCAAATGGCACTATGTCCATTGCCGCTACCATTAAGCCGATTACCTCCATGCATTGAGCCACTGACGGGTGTTGAATGGAATGAAGGGTGCGGCAAGCACTTTGAAGTCTTGTTAACCTGTCCTCTGTCAGGTAAATCTTCATTTCTACAGAATCTATAAGAGTCCCCAGGAAGGGAACTCTTGTGAGTGGAACGAGTGAACTTTTCTTTTCGTTCACCTTCCATCCATGTGACCTTAGAAAAGCCAGTACTAACTCTGTATGAGACTTGGCAGTTTGAAAGCTTGAAGCTTGTATCAGAATGTCGTCTAGGTACGGAGCTACCGAAATTCCCCGCGGTCTTAGTACCGCCAGAAGAGCACCTAGAACCTTTGAAGATTCTTGGAGCTGTAGCCAATCCGAATGGAAGAGCTACAAACTGGTAATGCCTGTCTAGAAAGGCAAACCTTAGATACCGGTAATGATCTTTGTGAATCGGTATGTGAAGGTAAGCATCCTTTAAATCCACTGTGGTCATGTACTGACCTTCTTGGATCATGGGTAAAATTGTCCGAATAGTCTCCATTTTGAATGATGGGACTCTTAGGAATTTGTTTAGGATCTTTAAATCCAGGATTGGTCTGAAAGTTCCCTCTTTTTTGGGAACCACAAACAGATTTGAGTAAAACCCCTGTCCCTGTTCCGACCGTGGAACTGGATGGATTACTCCCATTAACAATAGTTCTTGTATGCAGCGTAGAAACGCTTCTTTCTTTGTTTGGTTTGTTGACAACCTTGACAGATGAAATCTCTCTCTTGGAGGAGAGTATTTGAAGTCCAGAAGGTATCCCTGAGATATTATCTCTAGCGCCCAGGGATCCTGGACATCTCTTGCCCAAGCCTGGGCGAAGAGAGAAAGTCTGCCCCCCACTAGATCCGATCCCGGATCGGGGGCCCTCAATTCATGCTGTTTTAGGGGCAGCAGCAGGTTTCCTGGCCTGCTTGCCCTTGTTCCAGGACTGGTTAGGTCTCCAGCCTTGTCTGTAGCGAGTACCAGATCCTTCTTGTTTTGGAGCAGTGGAAGTTGATGCTGCTCCTGCTTTGAAATTCCGAAAGGAACGAAAATTAGACTGTCTAGCCTTAGGTTTGGCTTTGTCTTGAGGCAGGGCGTGGCCCTTACCTCCTGTAATGTCAGCGATAATTTCTTTCAAACCGGGCCCAAATAAGGTCTGTCCCTTGAAAGGTATATTAAGTAATTTGGACTTAGAAGTTACATCAGCTGACCAGGATTTTAGCCACAGAGCTCTACGCGCCTGAATGGCGAATCCGGAATTCTTAGCCGTAAGTTTAGTTAAATGTACTACGGCTTCCGAAATGAATGAATTAGCTAGCTTAAGTATTCTAAGCCTGTCCGAAATGTCGTCCAGCGCAGCTGAACTAAGGTTCTCTTCTAGAGACTCAATCCAGAATGCCGCTGCAGCCGTGACCGGCGCAATGCATGCAAGGGGTTGCAATATAAAACCTTGTTGAACAAACATTTTCTTAAGGTAACCCTCTAACTTTTTATCCATTGGATCTGAAAAGGCACAGCTATCCTCTACCGGGATAGTGGTATGCTTAGCTAAAGTAGAAACTGCTCCCTCCACCTTAGGGACCGTTTGCCATAAGTCCCGTGTGGCGGTGTCTATTGGAAACATCTTTCTAAATATCGGAGGGGGTGAGAACGGCACACCGGGTCTATCCCACTCCTTAGTAATAATTTCAGTTAGTCTCTTAGGTATAGGAAAAACGTCAGTACTTGTTGGTACAGCAAAATATTTATCCAACCTACACATTTTCTCTGGTATTGCAACTGTGTTACAATCATTCAGGGCCGCTAACACCTCCCCTAGTAATACACGGAGGTTTTCCAGCTTAAATTTAAAATTTGAAATATCTGAATCCAATCTGTTTGGATCAGAACCGTCAGCCGCAGAATGAAGCTCTCCGTCCTCATGTTCTGCAAGTTGTGACGCAGTATCTGACATGGCCCTAGCATTATCAGCGCACTCTGTTCTCACCCCAGAGTGATCACGCTTGCCTCTTAGTTCTGGTAATTTAGCCAAAACCTCAGTCATAACAGTAGCCATATCTTGTAATGTTATTTGTAATGGCCGCCCAGATGTACTGGGCGCCACCATATCGCGCACCTCCCGAGCGGGAGATGCAGGTACTGTCACGTGAGGCGAGTTAGTCGGCATAACTCTCCCCTCGTTGTTTGGTGAAATTCGTTCAATTTGTACAGATTGACTTTTATTTAAAGTAGCATCAATACAGTTAGTACATAAATTTCTATTGGGCTCCACTTTGGCGTTGGCACAAATAGTACAGGTCTCATCCTCTGAATCAGACATGTTTAACACACTAGCAAATAAACTTGCAACTTGGAAATATTATTCAAGTAAAACACAATGAAAAAAACGTACTGTGCTTTAAGAAGCACTGAAAGATATATAACAGTTGAAATCAATAAACTTTGAAAAACAAAACACAATTTAGCAAAGGTTTGTTTCCCATTAGCAAAGAAAAACTAACCCTGATGGCATAAAAAAAGTTAAAGAATAAACGTTTTTTATCACAGTCAACTATAATCTCACAGCTCTGTTAGATTACTTCCCTCAAACAAGCTTTGAAGACCCCTGAGTTCTGTAGAGATAAACCGGAACATGCAGGAAAAAACAATGAGCTTCTGACTGAAATTTTTGATGCGTAGCAAAAGCGCCAAAAAAAGGCCCCTCCCCCTCACACACAACAGTGAGAGAGATCAGTAAACTGTCATAATTAGATCAAGCAACTGCCAAGTGGAAAAATAGTGCCCAAACATTTTATTCACCCAGTACCTCAGAAAATGAAAACAATTTTACATTCCAGCAAAAACGTTTAACATAAATTAAGAGTTATTAAAAAACCTGTTGCTTTGCAATTAGGCTAAAGTCTTATATACACAGTGTAATTCCAGTGAAGTACCATTCCCCAGAATACTCAAATGTTAAATATACATACATGATATTATGTCGGTATGGCAGGATTTTCTCATCAATTCCATTGTCAGAAAATAAAAACTGCTACATACCTCTTTGCAGATTAAACTGCCCGCTGTCCCCTGATCTGAAGTTTACCTCTCCTCATATGGCCGAGAAACAGCAATATGATCTTAACAACTCCGGCTAAAATCATAGTAAAAACTCTGGTAGATTCTTCTTCAAACTCCACCAGAGAAGGAATAACACACTCCGGTGCTATTAAAAAATAACAAACTTTTGATTGAAGAAATAAAACTAAATAAAATCACCATAGTCCTCTCACACATCCTATCTAGTCGTTGGGTGCAAGAGAATGACTGGGGGTGACGTAGAGGGGAGGAGCTATATGCAGCTCTGCTGGGTGAATCCTCTTGCACTTCCTGTTGGGGAGGAGTAATATCCCAGAAGTAATGATGACCCGTGGACTGATCACACTTAACAGAAGAAATATTGATTTTAAATAAACAAATTTTACATCCCATAGGAAATAATGGCAAATTAATACTCGTTAAAGAAAAAATTTAATAAATATTCATACAAGACAAATTTAATTTAAACTAATTTCATACGAAACAACTTTGTCTAAAACAATTTTTTCACTTATACACATGCTTACTGGCTAAATGCCCTATACAGAACTACATAAGGGTATATAAAGCTGTGTCACATCTTGTGTATTCAAAGTATACATGAAAATTCTACATACTACACAAACACTTGATTCTCTCAGTGCTAAATTTAAAGTTCAAAACAATCTAAAGCTTTTGTGTTGCAACTCATGTACTTCAAATTCTTTGTTGTATTTGCTAAAGCAAATAGCACATAAATCTCTTGGAAAATGTAAATTTGGGAATTTTGAAACAGCCTTGTTCAAACAGAATAAATGAGCTTTGACTATTTCTTTGCTTGTCATAGTCTTGGAATTTCTACTATTCCGAAACATTAAAAATGTGATATTATGACAAAGTCCATTTCTTTCAGTCTCCTGAACACAGAGAAACTAACTTTTCTCAATCAAGGTAAGTCATTTTTATTATCATCATCTACAACAATAACTGTAATACACATATGCTTTAACTTGCAAAGTCTGAATATTTATTACATATCTATTTGAAAGAATATTATAAAGTCAAGTCATCTGAATAAAAAAAAACAACCTGAAAAAAAAAACCAAAACTATTATTAATGTTAAATCTGGCAAGATATTCTATTTTAGTTCCTATTTCTACTCATGCCTGGCACACTTTGCTTATTTCTACATCAGCGTCTGTGGCTCCTTTGGCATACATCTGAAATTCAAGTACTACTCATAATTTATATGTCTGTGACACTCAAAAGATTCCACTAAGAATACCATATGATGACAATTAATAGATTTGTACTTATTATTAGCTTTACTCTGAACTGGTTGATAATTAATGGTCTAGACCAGGGGTCGCCAACCTTTCAGACCTCAGGGACCACTAAACTCACATGATTTTTTTTAAAAAAAAAGGTAAAAACCTGTATAATGTATATACACATACTGTACATAACTAGTATAACCATAGCGAAGTTTACATTATGTATATATTTACACATTTTTAAGAATTATTTTTTGGAATTAACTAACTGAATGACAGAACTGAGAGAATACTTCCAAATGACAGATGAAGGGTGAGTGTCAACTTTTGAGCTTGAAAGGCAGAAAGTGGGGAAAAAAATATTTTTTAAAAGGACCACATGACACCCAAGTCACCTCCCAGGTTAGGAATTATTCAAAACTACTTATGATCATGGACAGACATTGGAGTCATAAATTAAATTTATATCAGAAAGCTCTCAACATGGATGTGAGCTAACCACGACTGATGTTACTGGCAATTACTATAATACTGGGGGGATATGGCTGATTTGCTGGATGGCAATTGATGGAATTCAGGTGGAATGGCTTTGTGTGTGGGAAAATTATTAGAATGAAAAATAATCAATATTTAATAAACAAAATAAGGTGGAGGGGAGAAAGACAAACAGTGATGTAAGCCGACCATCTGAAGGAATTAGGAAAACTACTACAAAAAGACAGGTAAAGGGAAGAAAATAAATGAAATTTGAGAAAAAAATATTTTTTTTTATATACTTTAATTCCACTATTTCATGTCAAGACTATACCAAGCTCTGCTGGCTTTAGAATGGAATCATCTTCCTCTGAGCAGCGCGCAGGGTGGGAGGAGTTAAAAATACAATCTAGCTACGCAAGTTGCGCAGTACTACACAACGTGCGTAGGGAGATTGTAATTTAACTCCTCCTCCGTTGGTTTTTAACCGATGTCCAGCCAGGCACTGTAGGGAGATGTGGAACCACAAGGGTGATGACATCAGAGGAGATGAATTTCTGCTTGATGGTGTCAAGGACCAGCAACATGGACCACTGGTTGGCGACCGATGGTCTAGACCAGACATCCTCAAACTTGGTCCGCCAGAGACTTTGGAACTACATTTCCCACAATGCTCAGTCAGCATATAAGCTGGCTGAGCATCATGGGATATGTAGTTCCAAAACCTCTGGAGGGCCAAGTTTGAGGATGTCTGGTCTAGAAGATCCCTTCATTTCAGCAAGATTTCAGGGTTTTATATAACATTTTGTCAGTTCCAAAATGTAACAAGTATCCCAAAACATATTTTAAAAAAAAAATTTCTTTCATTTTTCAGATAGAGAATACAATTTAAAAAAAAAGTTTCCAATTTACTTTTATTATCAAATTTGCTTTGTTCTCATGTTATTCTTTGTTGAAGAGATACCTAGTTAGGTATCGTGCACAAGCCTGAAGCACAATCTAGTGCTCTTGCTAATGTATAACATTGTTAAAAACCTACTGCCATATACTGCTGCAGGCACGTGCACACTCCTGAGCTTACATAACTGCTTTTCAACAAAGCATAACAAGAAAATAAAGAACTTTTGATAATAGAAGTAAATTAGAAAGTTGTTTAAAATTGTATGTTCTATCTGAATTATGGAAGAAACATTTGGGGTTTATGTCCCTTTAATGTGTAAAAAGGAGTAAAAGACCTTTCTGTTGTGCTGCTAAAGAATAACATATCAGCCAAGTCCTAACTTTTAAAAACAAATTAACATCCTATTTTACGGCAATTAGTTGCCAATATCCAAACTCCACCTACCATTTGCCTTTTTTGGAGGAGCCAATCTAGGCTTTAGTCTACAGACAATGGTCATAAAGTTAGTATAAAATGCATTTATTTGCAGTTGTTATCAGTTAAAGTCAATTAGAGACATATGTAGCAGAGTTATCCTTGAGAAGTCAGCAGGGTTCATTAACCCCTTAATGACCGAGGACGTGCAGGGTACGTCCTCAAAAAAAAGGCAGTTAATGCCTGAGGACGTACCCTGCACGTCCTCGTGTGGAAAGCAGCTGGAAGCGATCCTGCTCGCTTCCAGCTGCGTTCCGGTTATTGCAGTGATGCCTCGATATGGAGGCATCCTGCAATAACCTTTTGAAGCCATCCGATGCAGAGAGAGCCACTCTGTGGCCCTCTCTGCACCGGAGATCGGTGGCTTCCTTCGTTGGTGGGTGGGAGCAGTACCGGGAGGGCGGGTGGCGGCCATCGATGGCCCTGGAGATGTGGAGGGGGGGCGGGATCGTGGGCGGGGATGCCCAGGGGGCCGCACGGACGCGCAGCGCGTGCCACGGGAGGGCGGGGGGCGGGCGCGTGCACGGGGGAGGGAGCGGGTGGGAACCGCTACACTACAGAAAAAGGCAATCATTCAAAAAATGTATATAAAAAAAAATACGATCAATGAGATGGTGGGGGTTTGTGGTGGGGGGGGGGTGTTGGGGGAAGCTACACTACAGAAAAAAAATACATAAGAAAGAAAAATAACACTAAGAAAGAAAAAAAAAAAGCCCTTTTTTGTGCAAGCTGGGTACTGGCAGACAGCTGCCAGTACCCAAGATGGCCCCCAATAAGGCAGATATGGAAGGGTTACAGAGCTGTTTTGGGGGGGGATCAGGGAGGTTGGAGGCTAAGGGGGGTCCTACACAGCAGAAGAATTATTTTTTTATTTTTTAAAAAAACCTAAACCCCCAAAAAGCTTTTATTTTAGTACTGGCAGACTTTTCTGCCAGTACTTAAGATGGCGGGGACAATTGTGGGGTGGGGGAGGGAAGGGAGCGTTTGGGAGGGATCAGGGGGTCTGATGTGTCAGGTGGGAGGCTGATCTCTACACTAAAGCTAAAATTAACCCTGCAAGCTCCCTACAAACTTCCTAATTAACCCCTTCACTGCTAGCCATAATACACGTGTGATGCGCAGCAGCATTTTGCGGCCTTCTAATTACCAGAAAGCAACGCCAAAGTCATATATATCTGTTATTTCTGAACAAAGGGATCCCAGAGAAGCATTTACAACCATTTGTGCCATAATTGCACAAGCTGTTTGTAAATGATTTCAGTGAGAAACCTAAAATTGTGAAAAATTTAACGTTTTTTTTTTATTTGATCGCATTTGGCGGTGAAATGGTGGCAATGAAATATACCAAAATGGGCCTAGATCAATACTTTGGGTTGTCTACTACACTACACTAAAGCTAACATTAACCATACAAGCTCCCTACAAAGCTCCCTAATTAACCCCTGCACTGCTGGGCATAATACACGTGTGGTGCACAGCGGCATTTAGCGGCCTACTAATTACCAAAAAGCAATGCAAAGCCATATATGTCTGCTATTTCTGAACAAAGGGGATCCCAGAGAAGCATTTACAACCATTTGTGCCATAATTGCCACAAGCTGTTTGTAAATAATTTCAGTGAGAAACCGAAAGTTTGTGAAAAAAATTTGTGAAAAAGTGAACGTTTTTTTTGTATTTGATCGCATTTGGCGGTGAAATGGTGGCATGAAATATACCAAAATTGGCCTAGATCAATACTTTGGGATGTCTTCTAAAAAAAAATATATACATGTCCATTGATATTCAGGGATTCCTGAAAGATATTAGTGTTCCAATGTAACTAGCGCTAATTTTGAAAAAAGTAGTTTGGAAATAGCAAAATGCTACTTGTATTTATGGCCCTATAGCTTTCAAAAAAAGCAAAGAACATGTAAATATTAGGTATTTCTAAACTCAGGACAAAATTTAGAAACTATTTAGCATGTTTTCTTTTTGGTGGTTGTAGATGTGTAACAGATTTTGGGGGTCAAAGTTAAAAAAAAGTGTGTTTTTTTTCCATTTTTTCCTCATATTTTATAATTTTTTTTATAGTAAATTATAAGATATGATGAAAATAATGATATTTTTAGAAAGTTAATTTAATGGCGAGAAAAACGGTATATAATATGTGTGGGTACAGTAAATGAGTAAGAGGGAAATTACAGCTAAACACAAACACCGCAAAAATGTAAAAATAGCCTTGGTCCCAAACGGACAGAAAATGGAAAAGTGCTGTGGTCATTAAGGGGTTAAGGTTCTGAGTATTAGAAATTGCTAAATTTTCAGAGCTAAATTACATGAAAGGGGCAAAATAAATAATGAAACTATATCACAAAGTAGTTTCATCATGCATAGCTAAACAAATATTTTGTTTGTAAAAAGTACAGGATGTAAATACCCTACTTCAATTTGAACATTTCCACTCTGAAAGGGTTTTTCCTTTGGTTACCTAGGAGTAATGTTGTTAGGACGTCAATAATAGTTGAGGATAACTAGTTTTTTTTTTTAAGGTTAGAAGAGATTAATAGTGAATTAAGGGATATGGATTATCCTGAAGATTCTATTGAGGAGTGTTAAAATACTCTTCAATGTATATCTTTTTGGATATGAAAGGAGAAAAAAGGACAGTAGTTTGATGTTTGTTACTGGGTATAGTGCTAAAGGTGATAGGATATTTAAAAGGGACAGTAAACACTGTGTAATTACAAGACATTTATGTTGTGTTGCTATAGAAAAACATATCAGACAAGTCTTAACATTTAAAATAAATAAATAAATATAACATCCTTTTACTGCAATTATTTTTCAATAGCTAAACCGCATCCACCATTTGCCATATTTGGATGAGCCAACCTGGGCTTTAGTCTACAGACAACAACGCTAACCCTGGTCATAAAGTTAGTATAGAATGCATTGTTTGGCAGTTGTTATCTGATGAAGCCAATTAGACATTTAACAGAGTTAAGCTTGAGAACAGTCACCAGGATGAATTTCAAGGTCTGAGAATTAGAAATTGCTCAATTTTCAGAAATACATTACATGCAAAGGAGGCAAAATAAATAATGAAAATATATTGCAAAGTAGTTTCATTATGTATAACTAAACATTTTATATAAAAATCTCATGGTGTTAACAGTCCCTTTAAGTATATAATCTGGTTCTGCATGTTTTATATAAGGGACATTAAATATTCATGCACCGCCCTCTAATTATAGGTGCCACGATTTTGAGACCTAGGTTACACTTCAGGTATCTGAAGGATAGTTGATGCACACATGGCAGTACTGGAATGCAGTAAAAGCTAATTTCAACATGGCGGTACCCATGGCTAGAGGGAGACAGGGCATAACCTAATACTGTGCTAACATCTATTTAGTGTTTAATGTCCCTTTAAAGGGACAGTAAAGGCGCATTAACAGCAATGCACTAATGGGAGCTAGCTGAACACATCAGGTGACCCAATGACAAGAGGCATATATGTGCAGCCACCAATTACCAGCTAGCTCTGAGCAGTGCATACTGCACCCAAAATGTCACTTGCCTAACACCTCTATATATTAAAGAAACAGTTTAGTCAAACGTAAACATTCTTGATTCAGATAGGATACGCAATTTTAAACAACTTTCCAATTTACTTTTACCATCAAATTAGCTTTATTCTCTTGGTATTCTTTTTTGAAAGTTAAACCTAAGCCTTGAATACCGCATCTTATCTCAGTGCATTTGTGACAGGTTTTTTACAGCTAGCCAGCGCTAGTTCATGCTTGCCATGTAGATAACATTGTGCTCACTCCCAAGGAGTTATTTATGAGTCAGTTATGACTGTCAACCTTTCCGAAATAAGGGGGGGCAGTCTGCAGAGGCTTAGATACAAAGCTAATCACAGAGGTAAAAGTATATTAACATAACTGTGTTAGCTATGCAAAACTGGGAAATAGGTAATAAGTGATTATCTATCTTTTTAAACAACAAAAATTCTGGAGCATACTGTTTTACAGATTTTATCTTTTAAAAATAATCTAATACTTATATGTACTTAAACCAACAGTTAGTTTGAAAAGCAGTGTAAGACAGAAGCTGAGTTCTGATCTAAGCCCTAGGAATTTGAAGGTATATTAGCAGAGGTAAGAAGAGGACAAGTTATTATTTACAAAGTGTACATAGTGCAGGGTTTCGCCACCAGTGCTAAAATCAGTTTTAATTTTTTTATTTATAAGTATTCCAGGCTGATACATTTTTAATTACCTTCACCGTGTATGCTTTGAAGCATTTTTATGTTCTTACCGTTTAATGTTTTGGTAGGGGTACAACCACTCGAAGAATTAAACACAGCACACTCAAGAAAATTCAGGGTGAAGATTTCATTTTTTTTTTCTCTTCCAGAATGTGCCAATATTATTTAACTTAAATCTATGTTTTATGGGTTTTTGGTTATGTGGGGGGGATTTTGGATAATGTTTTCAAATGAATGAGAATGCCCTTAAATACTGCTTTCAAGGTTATTATGCACCATGCTATGTAGCTAGAATTTGAATGTGGTTTATGGCAGACCCATCATTGCTCTGTTTGTTGTATAAATAATTTAGACAAAATCAGTGTTGGATAAAAGTGAATGAAAATTGTACAGCTGACCCATAATTTGAGAACTGCTGAAAAATGAGTCAAGTAATTATTTGTCTGTTATTGATTGGGCACATCTTTTTTGTAAATTAGTTTTGCAAAATATTGTTCTGAAAATATGAGAGCGGGGTGGTAACAAAGAGATTAAACTGTATCGTATATTTTTAAAGCAAAAAATATTTTTGGAATATAGTGGCAAATGTTTATGTTGGTTATTCACGCCACAATGAGCTGTGAAGTTGATTGATTTCACACTCTCCAAGTAAGGCCGTCTACCCATACATAGAAAAGCATTAACTAATGGCAAAAACCATGAAGCAGCTCCAATCAGCGGAATGTTAGCAATATGGGCAAATCGAACTTCTACATTTGCGTAATAAATGTTCCAACTGTGTAGATGAATCCTTTCTAATCAATCAATAAGTGATAAATAAACTAAAAAAGAGGTGCAGCTTAATAATTTCATTCTAATTAAGATTGTTTAGTAAAATGTTTTGTTGCATTACCAACCATGAATTATTTTCAAAACTATATTCTTAAGTTTTCACTACATTAAAAGCACATTTAATACTTTTTTAAGCTCTCAATAACACTGCTTCACCCTGAGTCTCCAGATACTCTGCCTCCCATTCCCTTCGCTATTGACCTCCTTCTCTCCCTTCTCATTCCAGTTTACTCCACTGTTCATCACCCACAAGACTCTGCCCTAGTTTTCAAACTTTAAAGCACTCCTTAAAGACTCTACTGTTCAAGGATGCCTATAATATACACTATAAATGTTCCTATATTAGTTCCTCTCCTCCCTTTAGTGATCCACTTGAACCCCCTTAGCATGTAAGCCTAGAGCCTAGCTTCTTTGTAGATCACCTTCCTGGGGAGTTGATTTAAATAGGGAAACTCTTGCAGGGCCCTCCTTTCCCTTTGTCTCCCATAATGTGTTACCTTGCATATTAGACCCATGCTTTTAGCTCTGCCGGAAATCTGTTTGGCGCTCTACAAATAACTGATAATTATAATAATAAAGGGCAGATTTCAGCTCAAGGTGAAATTGTATGTTTTTTTCATGCCCTAAACTAAATTATCTTTTGGTATTAAAAGAGCCTGCTAATAATGAAAGCTCAATAATTTTTTTTAATCAGTGGAGGCTGCTTGAAACCCTACCTGTGCATGTGAGTCTGCTTGCTGCAAGCTAAGGAAACAGAGGTTGAAAGACCAGTGCTTCTTAAGGCTCTCCGTCACCAAGGAGGTGGCTAAGTTAACTTACCCCAAACGCGTTCATCCATTGGTGATTGACAGGCTACATGAGATCAGGGGCAGTTGCTGCACAATAACTTTGTGTGCAATAGTAAATGTGGGCAGTGAACAACACCTGCTCACCACGGACAGGTACCCTTAGCTGGAAACATCCGCCTGTCACATGATAAATAAAAAAGTATTTTTCAATGGTAACTGAGATCTCACACACAAACTTAATCCAAAGAATGATTGCAGCCCAAACAAAATAAAAACTACTACATTTTCCAATGGGTTTTTTTTCTGAAGCTTTTTCTCTTTTCTTTCCAAAGGTATTACACCATTATGACAGGTAATAGCCAATCTTACATACTCATTGGAGATATTCCTTGATAAACTTTTTAAGAAGAATTTTGAGGTGGTATACAAGAATCTCACCCAAAAAGAAGAATTACAAACACATACTGAAAATGACAACCAGGATGGAGCAGTTACCTACATTATGGTTTTAATAGCCATATTCTCCTTTTTAATAGTTTCAGTTTTAGTGATTGCTGTTAAATCAAGATCTCATGAAGAATCTGAAGACCCTTATGAAAAGTACATTGTTTCCGACCCAGAGTCAACAACTCCCATTCACATTCAAGGAGTTAACAAATGTTTAATTTGCAAAAATAAAGGAGCTGAGTAAAAGTAATTGAAGATGGTGACAGACAGACTAGAGAAAAAAAGTAAAATGCAAGTAAAAAATAAATAAATCTGAATTCAGTAAAAATACAGATATAAAACAATTGATTAAACCAATAATATTCTTACTATTCTAAGTAAATGATATGTAGAATATTTAAACATTTAAATTAATACAAAACATAAGCAAATTAAAAAAAGACATTAATTAAACTGGGGGAAAAAAGATTTTTATGTCTGCCTACATTATCTCCACAGATACTTTTTTTTTTTTTATATAATAATTTTTATTGAGGGTTCAACAGATACAAAGACACAAATCAGTTTGCATAGTAATACAAAAGATATACATTACATATATGATTGTGAATCCCTTAGGATAACAATTCTATTCAATTCTCATTGGGTATATAACATTTGGGATGCAAACTTAAACTGCCCTCTTTTTTTTTTTCCTCAAGTATAGCCGGGACCACTTTTGGGCTCCCTTGAATTTAATTTGCTTATCAGAGGATTTTTGGATAGTACAGGCCGCATTCAGGCCTGCACTTAACTTTCTCCTTCACCAGTCTATCAGGACCCTGGGTAGGTCCAGAATTCCAATATACCGATTGAAGGAGGACATAGAAAGTAACATAATACAAAATTATAATGAATACTGTGGTGTTAACTAACATAAAGTCATAAGATACGAGAATGCAATCAGAGAAGTTTGAGGCCTAATATGTTAGACTCTTAACCGTCAACATCACTATAGCTTACCCGATTGCAGAGAAACAAGAACTATAAAGACTAAGACTATCTACATTCCAAAAGCTAACATGGTATATATAGCCACTAGTATTAACCCCTTAATGACCGGACCATTTTTCAATTTTCTTACCCTTAATGACAATGGCTATTTTTACATTTCTGCAGTGTTTGTGTTTAGCTGTAATTTTCCTCTTACTCATTTACTGTACCCATACATATTATATACCGTTTTTCTCGCCATTAAATGGACTTTCTAAGGATACCATTATTTTCATCATATCTTATAATTTCCTATAAAAAAAAATATAAAATATGAGGAAAAAATTGAAAAAAACACACTTTTTCTAACTTTGACCCCCAAAATCTGTTACACATCTACAATCACCAAAAAACACCTATGCTAAATAGTTTCTAAATTTTGTCCTGAGTTTAGAAATACCCAATGTTCACATGTTCTTTACTTTTTTTGCAAGTTATAGGGCCATAAATACAAGTAGCACTTTGCTATTTCCAAACAACTTTTTTTCAAAATTAGCGCTAGTTACATTGGAACCCTGATATCTGTCAGGAATACCTGAATATCCCTTGACATGTATATATTTTTTTTTAGAAGACAACCCAAAGTATTGATCTAGGCCCATTTTGGTATATTTCATGCCACCATTTCACCGCCAAATGTCATCAAATAAAAAAAAAGTTCACTTTTTCACAAATTTTGTCACAAACTTTAGGTTTCCCACTGAAATTATTTACAAACAGCTTCTGCAATTAAGGCACAAATGGTTGTAAATGCTTCTTTGGGATCCCCTTTGTTCAGAAATAGCAGACTTATATGGCTTTGTGGTTGCTTTTTGGTAAGTAGAAGGCCGCTAAATGCTGCTGCGCACCACACGTAAATTATGCCCAGCAGTTAAGGGGTTAAATTAGGTAGCTTGTAGGGAGCTTGCAGGGTTAATTTTAGCTTTAGGGTAGAGATCAGCCTCCCACCTGACACATCCCACCCCCTGATCCCTCCCAAACAGTTCTCTTCCCTCCCCCACCCCACAATTGTCCCCGCCATCTTAAGTACTGGCAGAAAGTCTGCCAGTACTAAATAAAAGGAGTTTTTATTTTTTTTTAATAAAAAAAAATAAAATGTTTTAGCTGTGATGGACTCCTGCCTTAGCCCCAACCTCCATGATCCCCCCCCCCAGCAATCTAACCCTCTCCCCTACCTAATTGCCGCCATCTTGGGTACTGGCAGCTGTCTGCCAGTACCCAATTTGCCCCCCAAAAAAGTGTTTTTAATTATTTTTTATTACTAATTTATTTTTTTCTGTAGTGTAGCAGCCCCCCACAATACCCCAACCCCCTCCCCCTCCCAGATCCTCATATATATATATTTCCCCCCCTCTTCCCACTCATTGGTGTCAGTGTGGGTAGGTGATCGCGGGCGTGCGCGCGCACCCGGCGTGCACATTGCACTAACAGGAGCCGGATGCCGGGTAGCGATGGGCCGCCCACCCGCCTCCCAGTTGCGCTCCCACCCACCAACGAACCGGCCGCATCGCTACCGGTGCAGAGAGGGCCACAGAGTGGCTCTCTCTGCATCGGATGCTTTCTAAGGGTATTGCAGGATGCCTCAATATCGAGGCATCACTGCAATACCCTGAGAGCTGCTGGAAGCGATTGCGATCGCTTCCAGCACTCTCTTAGACAAGTGATGTACCAGGTACGTCCATTGTCACTAACTGCAAGTTTTTGCAGGACGTACCTGGTACGTCACTTGTCATTAAGGGGTTAAAGGACTCTCTGGTCACCCAATGCGAACTAGCGGTCATACTAAAATTGTGGAAATGAAGGGTCATCCAGTCTTAAAACGCTTAAGGGTAATCATACTACCTCTATCATTATAAAGGTCCAGAGAGCCATATTTACTCTGCTATAAGTGCAAACTGTAACACAGCAATATTATTCTTGTTAGGGCCCAAAGAGCAGGTAGGACTCTTTGGACAGGGCAGAGGCTGCGTAACTCTGCCAAAAGAGGAATGGAGGGGAAATACAGAAAATAATTTACTGGGTCCCATTCTGGGACTAAAAATGTGGATATTCGAAATCTCTAAGGAATTTAAATGAGTGGGACAGAGCTGTTATGCTGGAAACATCTTTAAATATTATATACTAGTGAATCATTTAAGGGCTCATAAAGAGCAGAAGGATAAGCTCTTCCCTGATATAAGTAAATAGACCTTGTCTCTCAATATATAGCTATATAAGAATGTGTTATAATATAGAGTGGCCTTAATTATCCAAGGAACATTCCAACTATACTGCCCCGTTTACTGTGTGTTAAAGTATGCGTACACCCAGACAATTCCAGTTCCTAGTGCACCCAGCACACCCACAGCCCCTAAAGGAATGTTTCTATCTGTTTCCAGGCTACCAATCTTAAGAGAAAGCCACGTGGGGGCTAGTTAAACTAAACACATGATTTAAATGTGGGACAAAAATACCCCTTTCCCAGTATAAGAATATAGTGTAAATAGCCAGCGCAATGCGCAGTTAAGAAATCCAGACATCTCCAACAATATATTGTTAAAGACTGTGACATGTTCTCACCAGGGTCACACATCAAATTTATATGGGGCCATTTGTCCCTCAACCTATAAAGTTATACAGAAGAATAAAACTTCCCAATGTCTATCTATGTAACACTGAAAGTACAGATATTGAAAATACACAAGTATTCAGAGTGTAAGTGTGAAATATGTATACAACTGTTTAGATCACAAGAAAATGTAAACTGGCTACTACACATAACACCTGTCTAAGGGGCATAGTCACATCAGAATCATGCATGTATGGTCTCTAAGCACGGTAAAAGTAAAACAAAGACATTATATATAGTAGTAGCAAAGTCTCTCCTGTGTACAATGTTGAATACCAGCCTTCACAGAGTGTTAGGGAGGAAACACAGCATAGAGAATCTAAAATAGTTCCTTTGTATGAGTCAATATATAATCGTCACAGACAGCCATGCTTGAGATAAAATATGTATGACTGAGTGGACCGGGCTGACGGGTGTCCCAGGACCCGAGGCAAAGACTTCAAACTAGCCCACTCCTACACGTCTGTACCTATCGCCACTTAGTCTGTATAACCAGTGTGTCAGGTAAGTCCGAGAAATCATCCCCCGGATCCAAGATAGGGCAGGGCTGCACATGAGAAAGTCCGCTGTTCTCCCCACTGCGTCCTCGCCGAGCATGAAAGAACTACAGACCTGCATGGGGATCAAATCAGCGTTGACCCGCAGTGGCAACGCCCAAGATGAACCGGCATGTATTATAGTAGTGGTAATGTCCATCATGGCATCTCGGGCATCATCTGTGGGGGGCCCCATGCTTGCTAGACAGGTAGATGTACTGAGGGGAAGTTCATCCATAATTCAGCGAGCTACGCACTGAAGGTTTTGCGCACCTCTCTTTTGCTTGCTTGTATTTGACTCCGACAGTGCGGTCTGTGAGTAAGTAGTCCCAGTAGTATTGCAACTTCTTTGCAACTGCATGGGACTGCAATGCAAGTTGGAGCTGGGACCAATCTCCTCCACCATAGTGGAACTAGTATGCTTGCTTTCATTGCCCCAAGCACCAGCAATTACCAGGAGCCGGTCAAACCTTTCACATATCCGTTTCTCATATTCCTCAAATAGGGCTTGCACTTGTAGAAACAAAGTCCCCTCCATATTTTTGTTAACCCGGTACCCCGGGGGGGTGCCAAGATCTCTCTCACGGGAAGCCGCTGAAAGGCCTCAGCAGTCCGGTCTGGGAACTCCCGGAATTCTCAAAATAAAAATATACACTGAATCAGCACATCAACCTCTGCATTAGAGAGTACAATATCATGCTTGATGGCTGAACATTATCGAGGTTACAGGCAAAATCTGAATCTGTGTTGTAGAGCTCCCAGTTAAGCGGCCATCTTCAGGCCTAGCCCGGACACGCCCCCCCCACAGATACTTTTTGACAAATTGTCAAGCATTATGGCTTTCAGCACAAGTCATTTCAGTACCACCTGTTTAGTATTTTTACTGAAGAAAAGGAAATAAGGGAAAAAAATATTTAATAACATGTAACAGAAAAAAAAAATATCTATATACTGGTTAAAATACTTATGTAACCTTGAATAAAACTGAAAAAAATATGCTTTCTTAAAATGATTGAAGAGTATCAAAAATATAAATAACTTTTTAGCCATTATCATGTTTAGAGATTATATGGATCCTTAAATGTGTGTCTCTTTCTATAAAATAAAACAGATTACATAACCTCATCTCATTTAGTGCTTTTAAGAAAATAATTTTATTTTATTTTCTTTAGAGTAACACCACAAACATCTTGTATCTAGATACATGAAAACGTAACATATATGTTTTTTAAATTTATATCTATATTTCAAATGTATTTCTGGATATTAAATTATATTTAGTTATATTTTTCCAGATCTACTGTATGTCCCTTTAAGTGCACATTTAGCCCTTTAATGACAGCAACATACCCAGTACATAGCCATAACTCATCTTTAACAAAGCTGATGGGCACAGACTAAATGTCCCACACCTTTAAACAGGGGCTTCAGAAAGATTACACATTTTGAAGGGGTGATGAAATGGCTTTGCAGGGCAATCGCCTTTGGAGCGGCCCACTTTTGACATTTTAATCCAATATACAAACTTATTTCCTGAATAACTTCGTATTTAGCACTATATTTTAGATATAAAGTAATTTTAAGATTAGAACCCATTTTACTACTGCTTGCCTTAGTAGTTAAAGGGATACTAAACCCAGACTTTATAATTTACTTCTATTATCAATTGCTTTTCATTCTCTTGGTATCTTTATTTAAACACTAACATATTCAGTGACATTATGCAGTGTAATGTGTACGATGTATAAAAGTTACATTTACATAAATCATTTGTGTGTTATTGAAGGCTTTTTTTTTACATAATTTGGTGTACACAAGGTTTTTTATGTTTTGCGTATTTTTTTCAGAATTTTGATATTGAATTTAACTATTTTTTAATGTTAAATTAATATATATATATTTATTTATTCCTCAAAGCAAATGCACTCTCAGGTCTTTTTAGTGAAAAAAAAAAATATCACAAATTTATTGGAACGTTTTCAGGGAGAACTTCCCCTTCATCAGCATAATAACATAGTGACAAATTCACACTAATATACAAACTGTGCAATACAGACTTAATAGCAAAATACAAACACCTGTGCATACACTCAGAAAAGCGCCAACCTGCCGTATTGGAACGCAAGCAATGCGTTCCAAGGAAATCGCAAATGGAAGTGTACCCAGCGGTGTCACTTCCGGTATAACAAATAAAAATAAACATTGTATTTCAATATTTCATATAGGGATATTAAAATAAAATAAGGGACATAAACGAAAAAGTAACGGACATAAAAGAAAAAACAAACATATCAGCTCAGTAGTAGCTGTCACTGCAATAAGTACCTAATCTGTGTCCCTAAATTTTGTTTTACTACCCGAGAGTACACCAATTGTATAATTATTCATCTAAAGATGTGGAAGAATTCATTTGCTATCCCTATTGACTGTATTTTTTGATACACGCATCGGACAAAGAATTAGGAAAAGCCATTAGTACACATCCCCTCTTCAAAGACATCCTTTGAGTTTGGAGAACAACTATGAAGAACCTTAATATAAATGTTAAAATTTCAAAATGGCTTCCAATTAAAGGCAATCAGCAGTTTCCTGTGGGCTCTTCTACAAATATATTTTCATCTTGGGTTCCTAAACAAATGTTATTAATAAGGATATATATGATCCATGACTAAAAAAACCTCTACATATTTAAAGATTTTCAAATCAAGTTCCCATTGGTTCAAAATAAACATAAATTTTACTTTTTACAATTGAAAATTTTTCTCTCTCAATTAGTTAGGAATTACCCTTGGATATGGCAGAATCATTCGATCTTAAGATATTTTATACCTTAAGAAATGGTCGATATTGTCAATATAAAAAATAATCCAAATGAAACAGAAGAACCAAGCAATAACATTAGGAGCAATTGGGGGTAACTACTAGAGGTTCCAGATTTGTCTAATAAAATATTTAAGAGCTTATCTACAGTCTATAGATTAACGACCTGTGTGTATATGAGAGAGTTACAATTTAGACTAATACACCAGGATTATTTGACTCCATGAAATATGTCTAAATGGAGAAAAGAGATTAGTAATATCTGTGTAAAATGCTCATTTCAAAACCCAGATTTAGGACATTTGATTCTTGAATGCCCTAGATGTAAAAAAACTTTGGCAAAGAACGGCATATTTTCTCTCTCAGATAACAAAGATCAAAATTACTTTCACCAAAGAAACAATCCTATTACTAATCTCTGATAAGCTATGGGGAAATGAGAGATATTTTATATTAATAACAATCTTAAAAATTAGGAAGCTGATCTTTAAAAACTGGATCAATAATAAGGTTCCATCAATCGGACAACTAAAAAAATCTTCTAGTCAATAAGCTGATAATAGATGCCTATGACTGCAAATTAACTAGAGGAGGTAATGTCAACATATTTATAAAAAAATTGGAATAGATTTATTTCCTATATGGGCATACAGCTGAAATCTCGGATAAGTAAAATTGTAAATGTTCA
The DNA here is from genome assembly GCF_027579735.1 of Bombina bombina. Taxonomy (NCBI): domain Eukaryota; kingdom Metazoa; phylum Chordata; class Amphibia; order Anura; family Bombinatoridae; genus Bombina; species Bombina bombina. Next base: position 109,151,372 of record NC_069501.1, on the reverse strand, counting down.
AATTTAGTGGAATGAATCTAAGGGAGCGATCAGGGAGCATTGAGGGAAGAGGTAGATAAGATATTTGTATGATTTGTTTTTTTGGTTTTGGGCTCTGAAATACTGGATGTACTGTAATAATGTCAATAACTTTAAGATATGTGACTGGTATATTTAAGATTTAAACTTATTTTGTTGTATTGTTATATTGTGTAATAAAGAAAAAAAAAACTAATAAAAAAATAAATTATTATCAAACATATTTATCAATAACAAAATTAACTTTTTCAAAAAAATATATAGTTTTGGCATGTTATTTTTTTTGGGAAATATTGATGCTAGATAAAAGGACGTATATTGGAGGCTTACATGTTACCTATACTGCAATCATATTCTGCTTATGTGATACTTTATTTTTGTAATAGTAAAGGGGAATCTAGCGCATGTGCACCACTATATGAAGAGTCCACTCTGGAGATGGCAAAAATCATAAGCGCCTGTTTCTTCGAAGGATGCCAGCTGGCCAGGGTTATCATCAGAAGATGTAAAAACATGACTAAGAAAAAAAAAACCTAAGAAAATAGACGGGCGGAGGAACGGCAGCACAATTTACACATTTTCAGAGCTATTATATGTTGATATGCGCATATTACAAGCAAGTAATGAAACTGCCATTCATTTTAATAGCTTATTCACATGCAGCGTAGTGTATGCTGACAGTTTAACATCTCTTACACACTAGGTTAAGATTCCACGGAGGAGAAATAGGCTTGATAACAGGTTTAATTCAGACCAAATTCTGAACAAAACAATGAATATCAGGAAGACTAGCAATTTTTCTGTGGAACAAAACTGAATGAGCAGAAATCAGCCCTTTCAAGGAACTGACAGATAAACCCTTATCTAAACCATTCTGCAAAAACTGAACAATCTTAGGAATTCGAAAAGAATGCCAGGAAAAAAATACAATCTATACACCAGGAAATTAAAGTTTTTCAAACCTTGTGATAAATCTTTCAAGAAACAGGCTTACGAGCCTGAATCAGAGTTTCAATTACAGAATCTGAACCTCTGTCTCAAAACTAAGCGTTTAATTTCCATGCCATCAAGTTTAGATCCGGATATAAGAAAAGACCTTGAGACAGAAGGTATGATGACAGAGGAAGATGCCAAGAAGGGCAACTGGATATTTGAACCAGATTTGCATACCAAATCCTGCGAGGCACGATGGGGCAATCAGGATTACAAATAACTATTCTGACTTTATCTTGGAAATCACTTTGGAATGAAGAACCAAAGGAATAAACAGATTAGCAGGTTGAAATGATCAAGTATTAGAGCATCCACTACCTCTGACTGAGGATCCCCGTACCTGGGAAGTTTTTTTGCTCAAACGAGAGGCCATCAGATCTATCTCTGGTAGACCCCAAAGAGCCACAATCAGATTAAACACATCCTGATGAAGAGACTTACAACTGAGAAAGTCTGCCTCACAATTGTTAACTCCTGGGATGTGAATCACATTGATTCAGGAAGAATTTACTTCTGCCCAAGAGAGAATTCGAGATACATCCATCAAAGCCAGGGAACTGTGGGTTGTCCTCTGATGGTTGACATAAGCTACTGTTGTGACATTGTCTGTCTGGAAACGGAGATAAAAATCCCTTTTCAACAGAGGCCAAGCTTGAAGGGCCCTAAAAATTGCCCGGAGTTCTAGAATATTGATAGGTAACCTGAGCTACCGAGGATCCCAAACCCCCTGTGCTGTCAGAGACCCCCAAAACAGCTCCTCAAACTGAATGATCCCAGACCAGGTAGGACGAGCAAAATAAGTGAGTTCTGATTACAGACAAAAGGGCACCCAGAACCTTGGGTAAATAATTTTGGAAGCTGTTGCCAGACCAAATGGGAAGAGCAGCAAACTGATAATACACATAAAAAAGAGAAGTTAATACAGGGCGCTGCCCACAATAAATGATCAGTAATAAATATTGTATACAACAAGTAAGACAAAATTTTCATATACCTCTGGGTAAACGTATAAAAGCGTGTGTAAAACAACTGTTGTTGTATCAGCCCAGTGATTTGCTATTTTGATCGCTGTTTAAGTGTACACACAGCTGTAAATAATAATAATAGGAAATAACTAAATTATACTATTTCTAGCATTCCATTTTTTTTCTGTCTGGTGTGTGTAATTAGGGGGTGGGATTATTTTCACCTGTGGTGGGCCTTGCCAGCCTATAAATTTAGCACATTTACTCTGTGAGCTTGCTCTTTCAGGCTTGCTGTATTGATTCTCAGTTGAAAGTAACATTGTCTGTTTAAATATAATAGCTAACCAAGCTAATTTATAAATAAATTGCATTGCAGAGGGTTGCATTTTTTTTTTTTAATTTAAAAAAAAGGAAATAACTAAATAACTATTTGTAGCATTCCATTTTTTTCTGTCTGTGTGGGTAATTAGGGATGGGATTATTTTCAAATGTGTGGGCCTTGCAAGCCTATAAATTTAGCACATTTACTCTGTGAGCTTGCTCTTTCAGGCTTGCTGTATTGATTCTCTGTTAAAGTAACATTGTCTGTTTAAGTATAATAGCTAACCAAGGTAGTTAGGCAAACAAGGTTTTGGGGTAACCAAGGGGAAATATATTTATTTTATACTTTTAAGTTAAACCATTTATTAAGAATGTGTGAGAATCTCATTCAGTGTACAGCTTGCCACATGTTTGCATCATTGGAGCAGCCGCTTCTGGGATTATATGTTTGTGGCAAGTGTGAGCATATTGTCTCTTTAGAAACTCGTATTGGGGATCTGGAGGAACGAATTGCAACACTACATGAAATTCAGACACTTGAAAGGGAAATGGATAGGACTGAGCTGGTTGTTAATGGTTCCAGCAGTGGGAATGGGGAGGATTCAGATGAGGAGACTCCAGGATGTAGCTGGGTCACAGTTAGAGGGCGAAGTAAAGGTAAGCGGAAGAGACAGGCCAGTTCTGAGCTGGTACACCCCAATAGATTTGCCAGATTAAGTGAAGATGTTGGGGATATCAGTTCGGGGGTAGCAGTGTCAGAGAGGGCTGTGTTGCCTAGTATAGTGAACAGTCCTTTAGCTGTGGAAGAGGAGCATACTATGGTGGGCAGTCCTTCAGTCATGGAAGAGGGGCATACAAGTCAGGGCCAGAGGCTGTTGGTGGTAGGAGACTCTATTATTAGGAAGGTTGATAGGGTAATTTGTCATCCAGACCCTTTACATAGAACAGTTTGCTGTCTTCCAGGGGCTCGTGTTAGGCATATTGTGGAGCGTATTGATAGATTGTTAGAGGGATGTGGGTCTGATCCTGCAGTCATGGTGCATATTGGTACTAATGAAGGAATCGGTGGGAGATGGAGAGTCCTAAAAAATGACTTCAGGGAGTTAGGTAGCAAGCTTAAAGTAAGGAACTCCAAAGTAATATTTTCTGAGATATTACCAGTGCCGTTTGTTAACTCAGTAAGGCAGAAGGAGCTAAGGTCTGTTAATTCATGGCTAAAAACATGGTGTAAAAATGAGGGGTTTGACTTTTTAGAACACTGGGCTGATTTTTCACTAGGGTACAATTTGTACAGTAAGGATGGATTGCACCTGAATGACATGGGTGCAGGTGTGTTGGGGGAAAGGATGGTAGCACGTTTAGAGAACCTTTTAAACTAGGCAAAGGGGGGGAGGGTCAGTTAGAACAAAATAGAACAGAGAGATCAGTCTGTGAATATGTCACTCCCTTAATATCTCAAGGAAGGGATGACTTAAGAAATGTCACATTAGAAAGTATAGAGGAAAGCACACCAAGTAGCAGCAGAAAGCACATGAAAATTAAATGTATGACAACAAATGCAAGAAGCATGACAGGTAAAATGGGGGAGCTGACGCTCTTAGTTGCAGAAGAGGACTATGATGTTATTAGTATAACTGAAACTTGGTGGGATGATTCACATGACTGGGCAGTTAACGTAGAGGGGTATACATTATTTAAGAGGGACAGGAATAATAAAAGGGGTGGAGGAATCTGCATGTATATTAAACCTAACATTAAACCTACAATAAGGGAAGATATTTATGATACAAGTGACAATGTAGAGACCCTGTGGGTTGAAATAAAGAGTGGGGGGAAAAATCCTAAAAAAATATTACTAGGAACATGCTACAAGCCTCCCAACATTAGTGACTCGGAGGAAACTCAATTACTTATCCAAATAGGTAAGGCTGCTAATAACAGTGCTGTAATTATGGGAGATTTTAACTACCCTGATATAAACTGGGCCAATGAAACTAGTAATTCAGCTAAGGGGGATAGATTTTTAAATGTTCTCAGGGATAACTTCTTGTCACAATTAATAGAGGAGCCAACTAGGAGTAAAGCTATATTGGATTTAGTGCTATCAAACAACACAGATATAATATCAAACATAGAAGTTAAAGAACATTTGGGTAACAGTGATCATAACATGGTCACATTTGAAATCTCTTTTCATATGCAGTGTTTTAAAGGTTTAACGAAGACTTTTAATTTCAAGAAAGCAAAATTCAACAATTTAAGGAAATCATTAAATAATATAAATTGGGACAATGTATTTTCTAATAAAAATACAGAGGATAAATGGATAATATTTAAAAAATTGTTAAATAAATATAAATAAAAAAACAAAGCCGTTATGGATAAATAAAAATGTGTTAAGAGAAATTAGGAAAAAACGTAGGGCATTTAAATTATTAAAAGAAAATAGTACAGACTCAACATACAATATTTATAAGGAATGTAACAAAGCATGCAAAAAAGCAATCAAATTAGCCAAAATTGAAAAAATGAAAAATTATTGCCCAAGGATTCTTATTAGTCGAACCCTAAAAGGTTCTTTAAGTACATAAATTAGCAAAACATCTAAGAAGGCTAATATAGGTACATTAAAATGCATGGGAGGTAGCATGATAAATAATGACAGGGAGAAGGCTGAGGTACTAATCAGTTTTTTTTTCTTCATTATACACAAGAAAGGAACCTTTGTAATGATACTTTGGAACAGAATAGAACATGCCAGTCCATACCACTAACTGGGTTTTGTTTAGAGAATATCAGGAAAAAATTGGAAAATATTGAGGTAAATAAAACTCCAGGCCCAGATGGAATACACCCAAGGGTGTTTAAGGGGAATTTAGCACTGTTATAGACAAACCTTAACTCTTAATTTGTGTCAAGACTCTATTATCCTCAGGCATGGTACCTCCTCAGGATTGGCGTAAAGCTGAGAGTGGTGCCACTCTGCAAAAAGGGAAGCAGGAATGATCCAGGAAGCTATAGACCAGTTAGTCTGACATCAATAGTGGGGAAGATATTTGAAGGGATTATAAGGGATTATATTGATGAGCATATTCGTGTAAACAAGATTATGAGTTCTAATCAGCATGGCTTTAGGAGAAATAGATCATGCCAAACTAATCTAATTAGATTCTACGAGGAAGTAAGTAAAAATATAGATAAAGGGGAATCAGTTGATGTGATATACTTAGATTTTGCAAAGGCATTTGATACAGTGCCACATGAGAGATTAATGCACAAAATTAAGGGACTGGGAATAGCTGAAAATGTTAGCTCATGGATAAATAACTGGATAAAAGATAGGGACCAACGAGTAGCAGTAAATGGATCATACTCAGATTGGACAAAGGTAATCAGTGGCGTCCCCCAGGGATCAGTACTGGGCCCTGTTCTTTTTAATATTTTTATAAATGACTTGGAGCAAGGATTAAATAGCGACATCTCTATTTTTGCAGTTGAAGTTAAGTAAGGTCATTAGGTCAGAGCAGGACGAACTCTCTTTACAAAGGGATTTGCTAAAATTAGAACTATGGGCAAGTGAATGGAAAATTATATTTAATACGGAAAAATGCAAGGTTCTACATTTTGGAAGTAAAAATAAGCAGGCTACGTATTTTTTAAATGGGACAAGACTTAGCCAAACACAGGAGGAAAGGGATTTGGGAGTAGTAATAGATAACAAGCTAAAGATGGGTGCACAATGCAGGGCAGCGGCTTCAAAGGCTAATAAGATACTAGCATGTATTAAAAGAGGCATTGATTCAAGGGAGGAAAGCATAATTCTGTCATTATATAAAGCCCTGGTAAGACCTCACCTTGAGTTTGGAGTGCAGTTCTGGGGACCGATTGCTAAAAAAGATATTGCAGAACTAGAAAAAGTTCAGAGAAGGGCCACAAAGCTAATAAGGGGATTGGAGAAATTAACCTATGAGGAGAGGCTAGCCAAACTGGGTCTGTTTTCTTTTGAAAAAAGGGCGCTTGAGAGGTGACATGAGTACTTTATATAAATATATTCAATGAGATGGCAAAAGCACTGTTTATTCCAAGAAAATTGTTTTTCTGACAAAAGGGGTCAATAATTTAAGGTTGGGAGGAAGGAGATTTAATCTCCTGCAACGGAACACGTTTTTCACTGTAAGCAGCATTATAATTAGTGGAACTCATTACCAAAGGAGGTAATGAATGCCAATACCATAGATACATTTAAAAAATAGTCTGGATAAAATTCTGTATATTAAAACAACAATTAATGAGGATATGATTGCTAGTATTAAATGGGTCACATTTTATGAGGTTATTTAATCTTAACTGGAGCTTTTTGAAAGTAATTTATGATTGTATAGGTTGAACTCGATGGATCTTCAGTCTTTTTTCATTCACCCTTATCTACTATGTTACTATGTTACTAAATATATAAATAGATTCAAAAACACATGTATATAGGAAAAAATCTTACAATTCCATAGATGAACCCAATCAATCAAAATATTCCAAGAGTTCTGAATAGGGGTTCTTCTATAACAATTATTATATGGCTGTTCCTTAAAAAAGTCCCATCAGGAACTCCATGTACAAAACTGTAGAAACAAAAAAAGACAGAAGATCCCACCGCATCTAAGTGCAGATTAAATATGTAACTTTAATATTCAGCATAAAACAAGAATAACACTCACAATGTTAAAAATATATACAAGCCGTGTAAGGATAAACCTTGGTGCTGTCTCCAGTTCCGGCGTTTACCGCTCCGATACCACTCTTTCCAAAATGGAGCGTCTGCGACCCGGCTAGAAGGGGGTTTGTTCCCAGATGGACCAATCCGATGCGTGCTTGGTCTTAGGCCCACTCGCTATTGGTTATACAGCAAGATTGTATACAAAGCCATTCAAGTCTGTATATGTGTCAGAAAGACCTCCACATTTGGACCACTACTTTGACCGTAGTATACCAGGTCCTCAAGAGCGTTTAATATGTAGATATATTATATATATTCTAGGTCCTCAGCCCACTTAGTGTTTGCGTGTGACGTTACAGACACTAACAGTGGCCTCACAGGAGCCTGATACTGCACTCTATGTATGCCCACTCGACGTACGTTTCGTTCCGCCTTGGAACTTTTTCAAGAGTGATAATAGACACCTCCTACCTGTCTTTTAAAGGAAGGGTGAATGACCTCATTTCATATTAACTAACGGTTCCATACGAAATATTAGTATATTACAAAAAATTCAAATATCATATTGTACACATATAAATAAGTAATAAACTATACATACTTGATAAAAATACATATTGTGCTAAAATTTCCTATTAAAATACAATATATAAATATACCATACAACACATGTGCAAAGGTAAAAAACATAAATAAATATATAAGAAAAAGGGCTTACCTATACTCTACTCTCTTCACCACTACTACTATATGCAGCAGATCCTTATTATAAAAATTAATCTATAAAATAAAACATTATAAATTAAAAATGGAGAGATTTAGACCATGTGTATAAACTATATAGATACATTTATGTTAAGAAAGCCTGAATATCCAGAGCAATGTTTAATCCTTGAGGGTAAAGGCAATCTAATTTTTTAATCCAAAATGTCTCTCATTGGCGCAACTTTAGCAGTCTATTGGTATCCCATATATTGGGAGGGATCCACTCAATAATTTTAATCTCCAGGTAAAGGAGAAAGAGAATCTCTAAAGGTATTAACAGAGGATATGGATATAATATATAGATGTGCAGATAAGGGGGGTGGACTAGTTATTCAGAATCAAAAGGATTATCTCAAGGAAGTGTATAATCTTCTGAATAACAAGGACACATACCAACTCCTCACATTTAATCCAACCTTAAATTATAAGAATGAACTATTTGATCATTTATGTATTGCAAAACAGGAAGGCATTCTTAACCAAAATGAATTTAGCTATTTATATAAAGTGGCTTGCTTTTACCATCTGCCGAAAATTCACAAAGACACTAAGGAACCTCCAGGAAGACCCATTGTGTCTGGCATTGGGTCACTATGTGACAACATGTCGAAATACATAGACTATCTACAACCTTTAGTAAAGTTAATTCCAGCATATATTAGAGATACAGTGGACGTTATCACGAAATTTGAGGGAATAAATTGGGCACCCAACTATTCATGGGTGACGTGTGATGTCTCGGCTATATATACAAGCATACCCCATGATAAAGGGGTTTCAGTTATTGAAGAAGAATGCCTAAAAGGACATTTTTCACCTGTCCATTCAAAGTTTTTATCTGAATCAATTTATTTTATCCTTTCGCATAACTATTTTCTTTTTGAAAATAAGTTTTTTAAACAAACACAGGGGACTGCAATGGGGACGACTTTTGCCCCATCGTACGCAAATTTATATATGTCCAATTATGAGGAACAGAATATATGGAATAATAACCCATATTTGAAACATATTTATATGTACTATCGATATATAGATGACATCATTTTAATTTGGCAAGGGGAAGTACAAGACATAGATAAATTATTAGAACACATGAATAAAAATGATTTTAATCTAAGGTTTACTCATGTGCATTCACAAACGGAAATTAGTTTTTTTTTAGATCTAACACTCTTTGTAGATCAGAATAAAATAGCAGGGGGGCGGAGCTAACTCTGGAAGAGTCAAGACGCACATTTCATGGGCTCCTGTGCAATCATCTAATATTTTGTTCAATAGAGAGCAAAATCTATATTTTCTAGTTAAGTCCTGGATGTATACTAGTTAGAGGGCTAAAGCTACCTTCCTGAAGCCTAGTCGGATGCATCGTTTACTATCGGCTGTGATTACTCTGTTTGAGGCCTATACAGACTGTTGGGACCACGAGGTACTACTGCACGATCATAACAAATCTCATAATGTCCTCTTCTACTCAGCCAAAAATGGCAGTTTCTTATGACCTAGTGCAAATGTGGCTTCACAATCTGGAGGAAAAGATGTGTCATAATTTTAATGACTTGATGCTTATACTCCGTGACCAGCAAGGGGGAGAAGTAAACCCCATTCCCAAACCACAGGCTGACATCGACCTCCCTGCTTACTGCAGGAGCACTAACTTCTGGAATGGACAACAAATACATGGGTCAAGATTTCACAAAGCAACCTAGCTGGCAACTCTCCCTTACAGAGGAGGAAGACACGATCGCTCCCCCGGAGTGGAGAGCGAACATGCTTCAGATTCATAGAGTCTCCTCCAGACGACTCCCATCTAGTAACAGCAGCGAGGCTCACACTGGAGAGAAGCTGCATTTCATTGGCACCTCGGGGAAAAGAACTACAATCTCGGGACAAAGCGTCAATATTTCCTACCACCTCACCATTAACAGATGTTTCACATCTCCCTGAGAGGGGCTGGATACGTGAGCACCGTTGGCTGTGGAGAGAATATGGTGCAGAGGTTGGCAGGTACCCGAGATTCATAGAGACACTTTACTGCAGCGGTCCCAGATGGCTCCGGACTCACACAGAGACACCCTCCTCGCTCACGCAGCTCACTACTCTACCCTCAGCCAGATCTGGAGTGGGGTGAGGCGGCATTCTGTTTCGCTGCTGAGAGGTCGCCCTAATACTCGTCCTTTTAAGAACTTTCACAGCATGCCTTTCTCCTTTGCCGGACAAGACTCAAATATAAATGTCTGAGCCCGCTATGAGGACTTTGTGGTCTGATGACTCAGATTTTGCTCTGCCTGGCATACGGGGCTTGACTTACTGCATCCAGAAAGAAAATTTAGCGCTCTGGGCATATTTTGCCCCCATTGTGGTTATACGATGAACCACTTTAGACATTCCTATCGCGCGCCCCTCTTACTGTGGGGCAATTTGTACAATATCAGTTGTTTAGTTGTGGAGCACTTCAGTATATTAGTTGTGAATGTTATAATCCCTGAGATTAACCTTTGCCCTGCACCAGTTTATTTTCTAGATTATGCCGTATGTACTCTTTAACTAGCCAAAGAACAAGATGTCTTTTTTTTTTTTTTTGTTATGACAATTTCTTCACTGTTACTACTGAATACCACATTCTGATTCCTATTAGCTCTAGAGTGTTTAGATTGCCTTTGCATGCCTTATACTACCCATTACTCATTGCACAGCTTTGCAGCATGGACTTTTATTGATGCCTATTTAATGTGAGTCTCATTGTTACACCTCATTAAGTTCATAGTTCAGTGTTCATTAAGTGTTACCTTACTTTTAAGTTGCTTATATACATATAGAGGTCTGTACCCTCTGAAAACCCCACACTTTAATTAGTAAGCTCATCAATAGGTGGTCATAATGAAAAAGATATACTCTACATTATATACTCATGTTTCTACCATACACAGCAGATATGAATTACTAGGTTAACAACTCTGTCCTGTTATTGGCAATACCTATAATGTAGAAGGCATCTGTTTAGGAACATGTAGATTTTAGCCCTCGCCCACGCCAGAAGTAGTATTGCTTTCTCTTTGCTAATGGGTATATTGGTACTAATGTCTTCCTAACTATGCCTGAGACACACATACAGTTATGAGTTTACATAGTTTTGTCAGTCTGCTTGCCACAATCTCAGTTTGCAGACCAACCCTTTTATATGTTGGGGCTTTGATTCTCATATACTCTGTTAAGATACAGGATTATAATAGGTATGTTATGTATTGGGGCACTATGACAATTAGGTTATAAATTATCCTCACACATATAAGAGGTACTTCCCTTTGTGAGCTATTTGCGTCTCAACCTCTGGATATAACTTATAGTACTCCTAAGCTATAATATACTTTTATTAAGCTGTCGGTTACAGGAGTATCAAATATTAACCTTTATGTTTATTTACCTTACCCATAGGGTTATTAGAATATTTTATAATAATAATTGAGATTAGCTATAACTCTTAGTATATTCAAACTTCATAGCCATGTGGAAACTAAGTAGTTAGAACAGCACTGAGCAGTGATATGAGTGAAATGTTATGACATTGGAGAAGCTCTAGTCAGCCATGCGTAATAGATTGGGATCTCTATTAGCCCAATCCTTACTAAATGTTTTATTAATAGCTATAATGTCTAAGGATTATTATGTACATCATTATGTACAAAAACACTTTTGTCTAATTGCCCCAAGGAGTGAACCTAATAACCTCCCAACTTAGCAGGGTTTCACTAAACCGCTACTTTTCTTTGCACTCTCTCACCCTTAGACAACACACATCCTTAACAGGATCCTAACCCCCCCCCCAATTCTTTTCCTTTTCTTATCTTTTCTCCTACCCCCCCCTCTTCATTTCTCTAAAGCAGCTTTAGCCTGCTGACTTTTCCCATCTTGCTATTTTAAACACTAGGTCCAAAAGTGACCGTTTCCAACGCCAATTTCCTCTATCAGTGTCCATAAGCCTGCTGGGTTCAAAAGTAGCCCTCCTTTTTCATAGAAATTTCACGTTATAGAAATTAATATAAAATGGAGGTTCAAGATGCCTACCCATACAGATTCAATGTAATGCTTTTGCTTTATTTAATATATATATATTTGTATGTTATATAATTTGTCATTTATATTTCACGGCATTCCATTTATGTTGTATTATCTTTATAACCTCAATAAAAAAATATTAAAAAAAAAAAAAAGAATAAAATAGCAGTAATAAATTATAGAAAGGACAGATAGGAATGGCCTACTAAATGCTAAGAGTGGCCATAAACAATGGAAAAATAACATCCCACTAGGCCAGTATCAACGCATTAAGCGTAATTGCACTAATGTCCAAGACTATAATCTAGAAGCTGAAAATTTAACTAGGAAGTTTGAAGACAAGGGTTATAACAAACACCACTTGTCTAACATGAGAAATAAAGTAGACCGAATGAATAGGAAATAAATGTTGGAAAAAATAAGCAAGAATAAAAAGGAGCAGACAATGGTTAACCTTAAACCTAAATTCATTACAAAATATAACAACCAACATCACGTGATTAAAAATATACTGAATAAACATTGGAATGTATTGCAATTAGACCCTATTCTAAATAAATCGATAGGAAGCAGGCCCCAAATTGTTTTTAGAAAAAACAGGGACTTAAAGAACATCTTGGCTCCAAGCAAACTTAGAAGTAAACCATCGGTAAAAATCTCTGATTGGGGGAGCAGTCGTGGAACATTCAAATGTAAAACAAAAGATTGCTTAATGTGTCCACATATAGCAAATCATAATGTTATTGAAAATCATAACTCCAGGAATTTCTCAAACAAAAACAGATGTACATGTATGAGTACACATGTAGTATACCATTTGAAGTGCAAATGTAATTTTTTCTATATGGGAAGAACAAAAAGAAAGATAAAATATTGTTTCCGTGAACATATGAATAATATAGAAAAGGGTTTGGAGACACACAGTGTCTCGCAGCACTTTAAATTGGTTCATAACAGTGATCCCAAGGACCTGGAGATTAAAATTATTGAGTGGATCCCTCCCAATATATGGGATACCAATAGACTGCTAAAGTTGCGCCAACAAGAGACATTTTGGATTATAAAATTAGATTGCCTTTACCCTCAAGGATTAAACATTGATCTGGATATTCAGGCTTTCTTAACATAAATGTATCTATATAGTTTATACACATGGTCTAAATATCTCCATTTTTAATGTTTTATTTTATAGATTAATTTTTATAAGGATCTGCTGCATATAGTAGTAGTGGTGAAGAGAGTAGAGTATAGGTAAGCCCTTTTTCTTATATATTTATTTATGTTTTTTACCTTTGCACATATAAAGTGTTGTATGGTATATTTATACATTGTATTTTAATATGAAATTTTAGCACAATATGTATTTTTATCAAGTATGTATAGTTTATTACTTATTTGTACAATATGAAATTTGAATTTTTTGTAATATACTAATATTTCGTATGGAACCGTTAAGAGTTAATATGAAATGAGGTCCATTCACCCTGCCTTTAAAAGACAGGTAGGAGGTGTCTATTATCACTCTTGAAAAAGTTCCAAGGTGGAACGAAACGTACGTCGAGTGGGCATACATAGTGTGCAGTATCAGGCTCCTGTGAGGCCACTGTTAAGTGTCTGTAACGTCACACGCAAACACTAAGTGGGCTGAGGACCTAGAATATATAATATATCTACATATTGAACGCTCTTGAGGACCCGGTATACTACGGTCATGTAGTGGTCCAAATGTGGAGGTCTTTCTGACACATATACAGTCTTGAACGGCTTTGTATACAATCTCGCTGTATAACCAATAGCGAGTGGGCCTAAGACAAAGCACGCATCGGATTGGTCCATCTGGGAACACACCCCCTTCCAGCCGGGTCGCAGACGCTCCATTTTGGAAAGAGTGGTATCGGAGCTGTAAACGCCGGAACTGGAGACAGCACCAAGGTTTAACCTTACACGGCTTGTATATATTTTAACATTGTGAGTGCAATTCTTGTTTTATGCTGAATATTAAAGTTCCATGTTTAATCTGCACTTAGATGCGGTGGGCGCTTCTGTCTTTTTTTGTTTCTACAGTAAACTGATAATGCTTGTCCAGAAAAGCAAACCTCAGAAACTGGTAATGACCTGAGTGAATTGGAATATGAAGGTAAGCATCCTTTAAATAAGTGAGATTAACAATTTTAAAAACTGAATTTAAACTGTCACAAGTCAGAAGACTTAGGATCTTTTACCCCTAAAGTGACTCTTTTAAAAGAGAACAAATATGTTCAACAAAGAGAGGAAATATCAGGTTTACTTCAGATGAGGAATCCTCCTTCCCAGAGAAAACTTCACCAACTGAAGATACCACAGTATCCCAGGGGTCAGGGCACTTATTTGAAGGTGGGACAGCAGCGTTGATGAATAATTTCATAGCTGGAGGCACCACATCAGCATTAACCTGTAACAAACGGAGAGTAGATGCAATAGCACCTAAAGAAACAGCATTAGATTGGTCTGTATGCAAAAACAAATCTAAACATGAGCCACATAAATGAGCTGAAGAAGGCACTTAAGCTGTTTTACAATAAGCAAACCTAATAATGGTAGAAAGGTGTTCAGGAGATTCAGTTTTTAGGGTAAATTTAGGGACAGATTTCTGCTGCTCCATTGTAGAAAAGCAATGCAATAAACAGTTAAACCCCTTAAGAAAGCTTTTGAGCAAGGAAACCATAAACCTCGGCTAAGCAGCTTAAACAGTGAAATGAAGGCTTATCAGAGTCAAGCAGAAAAAAAATAACTGTCAAAGGTGCGCCAAACAACTGAAACAACTGTTTCAAAGGCAGAAAGTGTGCTAAAAACCAGACGCACGCATAACTGAGAAAACGTGCGCTAACCTGACAGACAGAACCCAGGTGCATGAAACTAACCTGTAACTTCTAGAAGGCTAAATAATGTGCGCCAACCCAACGTGCATCCCCCCACTCGCGGGAAGCTGGAGCGCAAAAACAAGCCGACGCACAAAAAACAAAGCACCTGGGGCGGCACATCTTAACCTTTCCCTTATGACTACTTTGAGTGACATATGAACTGAAGGAGGGTTTCTAATTGTTCACATACGGCCCCTTATACTCGCACAGAGACGCCTATTGGAGTGGTAAACATGCTAACCTCCTCCCCCCCCTCTATTTTCATAGTAACTGTTGATGCTAATTGTATATACTTATATTGTAAATATCTAGTGTGACAGTGTTCTGTGGGAGCGCTAATATATTCATGTCTTCATACTCGTACTGTTTATTCTGTTGTACATACTTTAAGCGAACCCCAGAGTATTGAAGATTTACATCCATCCACACTTACACTTCTATATTACTGATTTTTTAGCGATCATTGTTTTGATAGTCTCATTGTGCTATTTCCATTTCTTTATATTTAAAGGAAAAGCCATTTTCAGCCTCTGCATTAGGGGGATATTTATCAAAGGTCTGGCGGACCTGATTTGACAGTGCGGATCAGGTCCGCCAGACCTCGCTGAATGCGGACAGCAATACGCTCTCCATATTCAGCATTGCACCAGCAGCTCTTTTGAGCTGCTGGTGCAACGCCGCCCCCTGCAGATTTGCGGCAAATTGGCCGCCAGCAGGGGGTTGTCAATGAACCTGATCAACTGGATAGTTGCTACTATGTAACCACAGCAAAGGCAGCTAATTTTATTTTAACTATTTTCTGGTTTGTATTTTTATGCTGCAAGTGTATTGGACATTGAGAAACATGTTCATTGAGATTCTGTAGTGTTAAATACATTTTGTATTGAAAAATGTACGTGTTATAGTAATTTATAATAAAATCACGATTTTTTTAGTACAAAATCGCGATTTTCATTTTTGCCATATCGCACAGCCCTATATATATATAAACTGTATAGAAAATAATTAATAATTTGTTACACTAAAAATTTACATCCAATATATTTATATTCTTTTGTGCTTTATTTCGACCATTAATTATCGTTTTATATACCTTTTACAATCATACCAATATAGTTATCCAAATTATGAATTATAGAAGTTATACATCTCATAACTGTAATAACACATGTAAATATATATATGCATGTTGCCTAAAAAAATGCCTTTTTTCGATCATTCTTTATTTAAAATCAGCTTAAAAAATACTCCATCATGAATATTTATATATATATATATATATATATATATATATATATATATATATATATATATATATATATATACACACACATACATACACACCTATCTGTTAGTGATAAACTTTTTTGTAAAAATGCAAATTCGTTAACATGTATAGTCTGTTTCACACAACCAAATCAAATTGCATATTTGTAAACTATCTGAATCAAAACAAAATTCTAATTTATGATCATTATTATAGTTTATAAAATTAATAAACTTTCTCATGAATTAAACTTTTAATTTCCGTATAAATTTTATTTTTTTTGGATTACTTTGATTAATCTATATTATAATTTACATATAGTTTGTATTGAATAAATATATTAATAATCAATTTGATATAGAATTTTAGTTAATATATTCTATATATTGATTAAATATTGAATAAATATTATTTGTAAGTTACATTTAATTTTATTTTTTATTTTGTAGATTTAAAGTAATCTAAAACAAAATGCCAGATTGCATTATCGGTTGCCCAACATCAACTCGAAGAGGATTGAAGAATCCAAATGTGTCATTCCCTGTCTTTCCAAAGACGCAGGAAAAAATAAGATTATGGTTAAAACAGACAAACCCATATACCGATAATGATCTTGAACCAATGGTTCAAAGAATTTTTGAAACAAACAAACCTATTCATTATAGGATCTGTTCCATACACTTTCACCCAGGATGCTACACTACTCAAGGTGTTCATAAGAAATTATTACCAGATGCAGTTCCAACATTTTTTCCATCAAGGATTACTCATGAAGAAAGTCTATCTTCAACTTCGATAACATCGACAGATCTCATTTATAATTGAAAAAATATGACACATTGACCTTTGTCAGGCATCAACAAATAGATTATTCAAACCCAAGATGCTTCAACAGTTTTAAACCCATTCCATGGGACATTGAGTGTAAGTGTTCAAACTTTATAAAAAAAAAATTGGTAAGCATAACAGGGGTACCACAACTCAAGATTTAATAAAAAAAAAAAAAAAGACCAATACATGTGGACCATGGGAGATGTATCCTCGCAAACATCATTGGTTGAAAATACAGGCAGTATGGAAAACAAAAACCTTGTATTAAATGTTGATCCTTCTATAGCCAATATCTATTTAAACACATAAAATGCCGAAATTCAAACACAGGAAAATGTTACCATAGCTCATGTAAAAGAAACATTGGGTGACCTATAAGCAATAGATACACATGTATCTTTAACAGACTTTTCTATGATTGAAGAATCTGAATTGAAATCAAAAGACCCCATACTACCAAGGAAAGTGATGAAGAATTTTCTATAAATGTTGATAAAACCAATGAGGATCATGTATACGAGAAGAAATATATTGTCTTTTACAGTTGTCTAGACGAACTATTGAGACAAATTCCGTGCTGTTACAATCAATCGTATGATGCAATTATAATGTCTTTCCAAAAAAAAAAGAAGTGGGAACAATGTTGATTGTCACAGGAGAATGTGAGGCTGGACACAATAGTAATCTTTGGATGAGTCAACCAATC